>NC_062275.1:4919507-5225502 GCF_916048215.2 Malus sylvestris | reverse complement strand
TACCCAACCATACCAGCGAAGCGCAAAAGATTGTGAAGGAGAAACAAAAGAGGATTAATGATGCTCGTAGGGCCTTACGACTTCTTCGTACTGCTTGCATAGTTTGGCCGAATTCAGCCTCAGAAGTTCTCATAGCTGGATCATATGATGGTTGGACGACCCAGGTCTGATCTTCCCTTGAATTTATCAGTTAGGTTAGGCTCAAGTAATATTAGTGGATCCATGTTTTCGTCCACTCGTTCATTTATTTTCTTACTTAGCTTTTATTATTAGATGAGGAAATACTTTAAAAGATTGGTAAGTTATTGTTAAGACCTAGCTACGTCTTCGAGAGATTGCACAGAGAGAATACAGAGAACATAGAACATTCACAATTTCATTCATATCTCAACTTCCTTTACAATTCGTTATATGCAGTGAGTTCTAACAAACAACCCACCCAACTAACTCTCATCCAACTATTACTAACAGAACCAACAGAAATATGCCATCTGTCACAGACTCCTAACAATACCCCCCTTAAAACGGAACTTACAGAGCACAAAAACAACAATTGGAACGACAATACAATGCGAATAGTCAACTAAGCATGCTGACAGTCAAAACAAGATACTCAAAGATGAACAATCTCTGGAAATTGGTGTTTCAAGTCGTGGTAGACTTCCCAAGTAGCATCCTCTCGAGAGTGATTCTGCCACTGAACCAAGACTTCCGTTATAGCCGAGTTATTCCTCTGAACTATTCTGCGATCCAAAATTGCAATCGAAACATCCTGCAATATCCCATCATCTGTCAACACTGGTAAAGGAACTGAAACTGGAACAGTACCTCCAAGATGTTTTTTCAGGCAAGAGACATGAAACACAGGGTGCAGTTTGGAGTGATCAGGAAGCTTAATTTTGTAAGCAACATTGCCCACTTTAGCTAACACCAAAAACGGCCCAAAAAATCGAGGCTGAAGTTTGTGGAAGGAATGAGCTGCCAGGGACTTAAGTTGGTAAGGAACCAACCGAAGGTAAACCCAATCGCCCACTTCAAAAACCCTTTCAGTCATCTTCTTGTCAGCTTGGACTTTCATTCGACATTGAGCAGGTTCCAAATTACATTTCAGCAGTGATAAAATTCTGGTTCTGTCCTGCAAACACTGGTCCACGGATTCCACCGTAGTTGTACTTGGTTCATAAGCGGGAATAACAGGAGGAGCAGAACCATACACAACTTCAAATGGGGTCATTTTAATAGCAGAATGGAAGCTAGTGTTGTAGCTCCATTCTGCCCAAGACAACCAACTGACCCATTTCTTGGGTTGCAAACTACAAAAACATCGGAGATAGGTTTCTAGACACCGATTGAGAACTTCAATTTGTCCATCGGTTTGTGGGTGATACCCCGAGCTAAAACAAAATGCAGAACCTTGCAAATGGAAGAACTCTTTCCAAAACTTGCTCATGAAGATTGGATCCCAATCATTGACAATGGATTGTGGCATACCATGTAACTTGAATATGTTGTCAACAAAAAGTTGAGCAATTTGAGAAGCTGTATAAGGATGACTTAACGCCAGAAAGTGGCCATATTTGGACAATCTGTCAACAACAACCCAAATCACAGTTTTACCCTTACAGGGTGGAAGGGAATTTATAAAATCCATTGAAATTTCAGACCACACTTTAGTTGGGATTGGTAATGGTTGTAAGAGACCATGAGGAGACAAAGTCTCATACTTATTTTGTTGACATATAGCACATGTTGCGACCCGTTCCCTGATGTCCTTCTTCATCCCTTCCCAATAGAATGATCGGGATATCCTCTTATATGTTTTAAGGAACCCCTCATGGCCCGCGGCAGGGCTGGAATGAAGTTCATCAAAAACCTTTGCTCACCAAAAACTTGATGGACTCAATACAATCCTGTGTTTGTACTTCAAGAATCCATTATCCACATTGAACCGTAAGGAAGTCAGAGGAATATCATCAGCCGTAGATTGCAACACCTGCTGAGACTTGGCAATGATCCAAGTGTCTTTCTCCACATGCCTCCGTAAATCATCTAACCAAGAAGAGTAAGGGTATGAGATGGCATTGAGAACACTGGAGTGTGCAGAATGATCCACATCATAATGTACTCGAGACAATGCATCAGCAGCTTGGTTATCACACCCCTTCTTGTATTGAATTTCATAGTCGAACCCAAGTAACTTAGTGATCCATTTCTGTTGGAATGGTGTATGAGCTCTCCTCTCAAAAAAATACTTCAAGCTATGGTGATCTGTGAGAATAACAAAATGATTGCCCACCAAGTAGGATTGCCACTTTTGAGCAGCATGAATAATGGCCAACATTTTCCGCTCATAAGCTGAAAGTGATTGATTTCTTGGGCAAAGGGCTTTACTAGTGAAAGCTATTGGTCGACCCTCTTGTTGTAATATTGCCCTAATACCATGTCCCGATGCATCACTCTCAATCACAAATGGCTTACTAAAATCTGGAAGAGCTAAGACGTGTGGGGAAAGCATAGCCTCTTTAAGGGTGTTGAAGGCTGCAGTGGCCTCATTTGTCCACTTAAAACCATCCTTTTTTGTAAGAGCTGTGAGAGGACCAATGATCTTCCCAAATTGAGGTATAAATTTCCTATAGTAACTTGTCAACCCAAGGAAACCCTGTAAGGCTTTTACTGAAGTAGGTATAGGCCAATTAGCTATGGCCTCAAGCTTCGTAGGATCGGCTGAAACTCCAGATTTTGATACAATGTGGCCAAGATATTCCACTTGAGTTCTTCCAAAAGCACACTTAGACATCTTGACAAATAGAGTGTGCTTGGCCAGTGTCTCGAAAACTACTCGCAGATGCTTCAAATGCAGATCCCAAGAAGAACTATAAACTAGTATGTCATCGAAGAATACTAGGATAAATTTCCTGAGATACGGTCTGAAGATATCATTCATAAGACACTGAAATGTAGCTGGAGCATTTGTTAAACCAAAAGGCATTACCAAGAACTCAAAGTGACCATCGTGTGTTCGAAAGGCGGTTTTCTCGATATCATCAGGATGCATTCTAATTTGATGGTAACCTGCCCGTAAGTCCAATTTAGAGAAAAACTGTGCACCATACAACTCATCAAGTAACTCATCAATAAGGGGTATAGGAAACTTATCTTTAATCGTGATACCATTGAGACCCCCATAATCCATACACATTCGCCATGTTCCCTCTTTTTTCCTTACGAAAATAACTGGAGAGGAATAGGGACTATTGCTTACTCTAATAAATCCAGCCTCCAAAAGATCCGTCACACACTTCTCAATTTCTGTTTTTAGCACTGGACCATACCTGTAAGGCCTGCTACTAGGTGGTGTACTACCCTTCTTTAAGGGAATTCGATGGTCATGTACTCTGTGAGGAGGAAGTGTAGTTGGGGTTGCAAATATGGTGTCAAACCCTGCCAATAATGCCTTCAACTCATACTGTTGCTGATCTGTGAGATTCAAGAATTTTGAACTTGTAGTCTGTGATTCCAAGTTTTGTAGACCCAATGTTTCTGATTCCAAGTGATATAGGACTGCACCCATTGTAGTATCTTGGTGTAATATTTTCTGCATTTGCAAAGCTGAAACATCTTCAAGGTTAGAACCCACCCTTTCAGGACATGTAATGCAATAGGTCCTAGAGTCTTTACAAAACTGCATACATAACTTGTCAAAATCCCACAAAATAGGCCCCAGAGTTCTCAACCATTGAATGCCTAAAACAACATCACACCCCCCAAGGCAATAGCATATAAATCGGTAAGAAAGTGGAAATCTTGAATTTTTACAGAAACTTGAGCTAAGGTGCCTTTTGTATCGACTCGACCTCTATCCGCAATCTTGACAGAAAACAGATGTTTAGTATCCAATTGTGTTCGCAATCGTTTAACCAATCCCAAATCCACAAAGTTGTGGGAACTGCTGGAATCAATTAATATAGTCACAGGACAGTTCTTGATTAACCCAGAAACCTTCATAGTGTTGATAGATGGAGGAGCAGGTGTACCAAAAAGTGCACATGCGGTTATTTCAGGTTCTTGAATTTCCAGTTCTTCATCAATGTCAAACACAGAATCTTGCACATCAATTAATAGCAATTGTTTCTTCTCACACATATGACCTCTAACAAATTTCTCCTTGCAATGAAAACATAACCCATTCTTTCTACAATGTTCTGCCTCCTCCGGTGTCAGTCTCCTAACAGTGTTGTTCTTCACATGAGTATCAGGGAAAAGAGTAGGAGTAGTGTGCTGTGGTGCAGGAGAACGAAAAGTAGGTTGCAGGGCAGGAGGCTTATAGAAATATCTGACCTTTAATTCTGTGATTTTGGCATCAATTTGTTGAGCAAAAGCAATAGCTTCAAGGACGTTCCTGGGCTGGAGAAGCTTAACATCATGTCGTAATTCAGGTCTCAACCTACCAATAAAGCAAGAACGAAGAAGTTCCAAGCTAATATCTCTTGTCCGATTCGTCAGCCGCCGAAATTCAAGAACATAGTCTCTGAGTGTACCTTTTTGCCGTAACTTGACTAAGCTTTCAGCAGAATCTTCCATGGCAGAAGGACCAAATTCATGACAAAGAATCTTCGTAAATTCCACCCAAGAAGGATAGTTGGTAAGGCATCGAGCCCATTGGAACCATTGCAGTGCTTCCCCTTCCATGTGAAAGGACGCAAGCTTGACCTTCTGCGCATCAGCGATATTGAAGAAATCAAAATAATGCTCAGCCTTGTAGATCTATCCCAGCGGATCATCCCCATCATTGAACCTTGGAAATTCCATCTTAAAAAACGGTGGTCGTGGTTGGTAATTGAAATTCTGCCCAATTTCGTGACGAGCAACATTAGGGTTCATCGGATTCTGAAATTGGGGATCGCCCATAGTGGCCTCGGATGATTCTCTAATCGACCCACCAGCGAAACGTGCCATCATCGATTGCAATTGAGCGAGTGTCGACTTGATTTCATCTTGGGAATTCTTGACGTCGTCGAATTTCGACTCCAAACTGGAAACGCGAGCTTCCATGGTTTTTCGCAATGACTTGCGCGACATGCAAACGCGAAGGATTTGGTAGGATCAAAACGTCTGGCTCGATACCAAATGTTAAGACCTAGCTACGTCTTCGAGAGATTGCACATAGAGAATACAGAGAACATAGAACATTCACAATTTCATTCATATCTCAACTTCCTTTACAATTCGTTATATGTAGTGAGTTCTAACAAACAACCCACCCAACTAACTCTCATCCAACTATTACTAACAGAAGCAACAGAAATATGCCATATGTCACAGACTCCTAACAGTTATATTACCATGCGCATGTATTTTTTTGTTCCATGAGGTATTCATACTTGCATTTACCCGCATTTTCGGAAATATTAGTACTACTTTGTGGTAATGCTTCTTAGCATTTAGTCTTCTACTTGCTTTTGTAATACAAATGTTGTTACCTGTGGTGGTTGCTTGCAGAGAAAGATGGAGAAGTCGCGTACAGGAATCTTCTCTTTGTGCCTTAAATTGTATCCGGGCAGATACGAGGCAAGTAAATAGTGTTATTATGTGGTCGAGTCTTTACAACGTTAGAACCCCATTGATTAATGTTTTCATCATGTTGCATTTCAGATCAAGTTCATTGTCGATGGTAAATGGCGGATTGATCCCCTACGCCCAATTGTTCGCAACAACGGATACGAAAACAACGTCCTGATCATAACATAACACACACAACAGAGGTCCCCCAGCAAGCGTAAGGGGATATTCATCGAAAACAAGCAGCAATTCTTCCCCAGATTCAACATTATAGGCAGTAGATTTTAACTCGTGATTCTTTTATGTCATGCTTCATACGTAACATGGTGTCGTTTTTCCTTTTTCATGTAAAACCCGAATTTTTTAATTGTGATAAGGAATTCAATGAGGAGTTTTCCATCTCGACAATCACTCTGCAGCGCTTCTTGTTTCGAAAGCTCGGGTAAATGGTTTGTTAATCTGTCTGAGAACAGCGACGTGAAGTTCTTACGACAATTGTAAACCCGCTACCGCAGTAAATCTCGATTGTGTCCGCTTCTTTCCGAAATCTGTGGCCGAAACTCACTTCTTGAGGACTCGTTTGGTCATCTGTATTTCCCAAGCCAAGCTGACCATGTTCACCCCAACCCCATGTCTTAATCACTCCATCCTCGGTCACAATAGCAGAGTGCTCAGCTCCAGATGCAATGTGCACAATTCCAGTCCCTTCGAGGTCGGGGACTTTCTCCAGGACAACTTCCCTCCGATCTGTCGCTGTGCAAAGAATCACACACGCAATCAGCAGCGATCACAATTCTAGTACAAATGTACGATGATCATTCAGATATGTCAAGTTTATGCGAGTGTTGTTTGGGTCGGATCAAGGGCATTACCTGCTAAGTGCTTTATTGGAGTAATTTTTTCAGGATTACTAAGAACTCCATGGTGATTTCCACCAAGCATAAAAACTTCTCCACCTGTTTAAAATATATTCGAGGCTGCTACATAACGACGCTATCTTTTCACCAGGTAAAAGGAAGAAAAAAAATGAATAAACGGAACTCGTTATAGCGTGAAATGAATGCCCATACCCGTCAATACCAAAGAATGATTCCATCCAACAGCAACTTTGGTAAACAAGAACGATGTAGATAAACGCTGTGGGGAGTGAGCGCTTGAGATGCCACCGAACCCTCTTCCCCAAGTGTACAAATGCCCATCAGCTAATGTCATAGGCAAGAAAAGAAAACGGCAATCAGAAAACTAAATTACTGAGGCGAATAGCGTTCAATTGGAGCGTGGCTGGCATGGAAAGTTCTTAGCTTTTAAATGGACTGGAAGATTTCAAAGCTCGGCATCCATGTTAGAAGCAATATCATCTGTGTTATACGACCAAATCAAGAAAGAGTAAGTCTGTTGGCCTCACCAGATAACGCAGCACTATGATCTCCATTTGCAGCGATGCTAGTGATTTTTACGCTGTCAAATCCATGAATTCGTTCAGGAATATTAACTAATTTGATCTTCTCCTCAGAGATACCCAGTTGACCACGCTTCCCCGAACCAAACGCATAAACTTCATCTCCTGAAACACCAGCAACATACTTGATTTGAGAAACATCATACACTTGAACTAATAGGATAAATATTGAATAAATGGATATCCTTCGTGTTGTAATACAAAAATGCAAAGCTTTAAGCATGTCGTAAAGCATATACATCATATAAATCAGCATCTCTACCTTAAAGCTCGGGTCAGCGAGAAATATACAAGATCAACCTTACAAATTACCTTTCACCAAAACAAGCGAATGGCGCATCCCGCATGCTATCTGCTCCACGTGCTTATCAACAAAGAAGGAGACTTTGACAGGATAGCAATGCGACTGGAAATCACCATGCCCGAGCTGACCAAACGAGCCATCTCCGCACGTGAAAAGATCTCCTGCATCTGAAAACAAGCGAGAAAATTCCGAGAACCAGAAATAAGTCAAGAAGCCCCACACTTCAAGTTGCCACCAAGTTTTAAACACAACGCAGCAAAAGAAGAAAAATTCGACTATTGGGCAAAATCTAACTTGGTTTTCGATTCGAGACGGATACAAACAGGCGTAAAATTATCAGAGATTCACTAACATATTCCACCACAGAATGTCAAATATCAACTGCCTGAGAGCGGACGTCGGCATAGCCACATTGGTTAGAGCAAAGTAGAATACCGCTAGTGTGAAACATATCAACTGCCAGAATGTACCTGAAACAAAACCGGAGTGGTTCCAACCAGCAGAAGCATGAGTAATGAAGAGGTTGTTCAAAGACATTACAAACTTAGGATTTGGACTGTTGACCGTATCAGGATGACCCAGTTGACCGGACGTACCCCTTCCCCATGTCAGCACCTTCCCACCTGCAACAGATGTTTGTTTTTTTCTAAGAAAGAAGAAAATTTGTAAGTTTTATAGTATTCGGAGAAGGAAAGGATGAGACCTGAGGTTAAGGCCAGAACGTGAGCGCCGCCGCAGGCAAGGGAGCAGATGGATCCGGCGGCGGGGGCGAGAGAAGGGAGGCGAAGCAGCTGAGGGAGGTGCTCATCCTGTAGCCTGCCCGTGCCCAGTTGCCCGTCCGTTCCTGCCCCCCAACTCCATATCTGTTGCTCGCTGCTTCCTTCTTCGTCGTGCTTTGCTACTCTGCTTTCTTCACTCTCTTCCATTACTACGGTGCCCTGATGCTCTTCCTTCTCAATGACTTCTGCTTTCTGTCATTCTATTAAATTTCTCATCGTTTGGGCTCTTTGGGCTCCGACTCAAGCATCTTGGGCTTGGATAGACCCGTAAAAATTTTCTTCCAAGATATGCACGGCCTCCTACAACAACGGATGAGGATTCTCTCCGGATCCTCGGTTCTTCTTTGTAGAGATCCTAAAGATTTTTATATCTAAAGATTTTTATATCTTAACCGTTTATTAAATATCATACGGTCAGTTTTTTGTTCAGAACTATTTATGTTTGATTTTAAATAAAAATATTCAAATTATTTCTGACTGCACGATGTACGATGAATATTACGATATGAGAATTTCCAAAAGGGGTGTGATATCTACACACCCCATGTTACTTCTTACACATCTTTTAATTTTCAACCTTCAGATCAAATGAATTGAAGAAGATCAACTAATAGAAATTATCAAGGATGTGTGAGAAGTAAAATGAGATACGTCCAAAATCTCCACCGTTAGGATCCGGATGGGTCCAAAACCCTACAACAACGTTCACAACATGGCTGCTAACTCAACCAACTTCATACCCACTACAGATTCTTCCATAATCCTATGTCTATGAACTAAACCCATTGCTCAGTTTACAAAACTAAACCCTCCAAATCCCAAAACGCAGCTAATAGTTTTCCAGAATATCATCGTATGCAACAATTTCTCTAGGTTTAGAAGGTGCATCCAACGCCGACGAAGAACTATCAACACCAGCAGCGCCGCCGCCTCTGGGGTTCACTATTGAAGAAGCAAGCTTGTTCCCTCTGCCGCGCCCCCTCAGCGGCACCTCCGCCCTCACAAGATTCGAACTTGCCGACGACCCATCACGGGTCCGTCGCCCAAAGCACCTGCAACTGCAGCAAAACCCCCAAATTTCAACAGAAATACGAAAGCCCAGAAATTAAATAGTAAAAAGAAAGCTTCTTTGGGGAAATTGAAGCGAAAGATTAGTACTTTGTTGGATTCGATTGTGATGCCGAATGACGGGACGAGGGAGGCGGCGATGGCGGCTTGAGCAGAGTCGGCGTAGCGGTAGGTGACGTAACCGACCGCGTCCCGGTGAATGTGGATGCGGGAGATGGGTCCATAGATCTCGAAACGGGACTTGAGGTCCAAGACAGAGCAGTCCGGTGTGAGACCTGTTACGACTAGAGCCGGCAGCGGCGGTTGCTTGTAAGTCGGCTAGTCATGCTCGGTTTCGGGTTCCGGATGAGGAGGCAGGGGACGGCGGCGTTTGGACCCGGAGTAGGGGGCGTGGCGGGAGAAGTAGGGTTTATCTCTCTTCCGGCTCATGGCGTTGTTTCGTTTAGATGTTGCGATAGAGTGAAATGTGAGTTCGTAGTTTGACCGTCTACGTGGGTTGACTATTGGTGACCACAATTATAGTCACTACAATTCTAATAAAATTTTCAGTTTCCGAAACAGAGCAATACATTAAGTATTATAATACAATCAGTTAGACTTTTATTTTTAAATATGCAATCAATTATATATTACAGTTAGTGTACTGATAAGTGTTTCGGCACATTAAAAAACTCCTCCAACAATACCTTATATCAATATATCATGGGTTGTATCACATACACACACAGTTTTGGTGATATTTTATTCGTAAGAAAATGAAGAAGTTTTTGTAATATTGTATTTCGTAAGAAAAATGAAAAACAACCAACTATTTCTTTTGATCTGTTGTAGTTTGTAACAAGAGTGTGCGTGAAAAAATATAGGTGTGAAAAATCAACTCTAGGGAATGGGGCTCATTTCTTATAATGCAAGAAATGTGTATAATTTCTATTTATTTGTTTTTTTTTAATAAACGTTATTATCTACACTAAAACAATGGTGATCATCCGGGGCGGATCCAAAGAGGGATCAAGGTGGTCACAGGACCACCCGAAAGCTGGAAAACGCCCATGAAGGTCCTCTGGGAACCCTCCAAATGTTTCGGCAGGGGGAGAGATCTACTCTTAAGATTATATAGGCTACGCCAAGGCAATTATTTTGTCAAATAATATTATAGTCCATTCAAAACCTGATCCATCCATGGAGGAGGTGAAGGAATTGCAGGGCTCCAGCAGCTTTCTCACGAGGAAGATGAAAGAGACGCTGACTTTTTTTTTTCTACTTCCACATTGTCGTTTTGGATGTCTCAATTAACATCTTTATGGGCTATCAAATTTAAGAGTGATAAAAGCCCACTAACTTTAAAGACCTTTAATTCGTTTTTTTTTTTCTTCTGGAAGTTGCCCATGTTTTAGATAATTTAATAGAAAAAATAACTGATTTTAGAGAACTATTATCTTCTTTTCTTGCCAAAGAAAATACTTTTTTATTTATTTATTATTTCGTAATAGATAGAAAACTATCAATGTAAGAGAACAAGGGAATTAAGGTCACTTAGTACTACTACGGTCTAGTGATATTCATCTTCACTTGTAAGTAAGAGGTTTTAGGTTCGATTCTTACCAAAGGCGAATCCGAACCACATTATTACTAGCCTATTATGAGGCTAAGCTCACCCCCTGTAAGATCCCACATCGCCAAGGGGAGTGATCATTATATGTATATTCTCATCCCATCCTAGCACGACTTTTTGGGAACTCACTGACTTCGGGTTCCATCGGAACTCCGAAGTTAAACGAGTTCGCGCTAGAGCAATCCCAAGATGGGTGACCTACCGGGAAGTTCTCGTGTGAGTTCCCATAAATAAAACTATGAGGGCGTAGTCGGGGCCCAAAACGGACAATATCGTGCTACGGTGGTGGAGCGGGCCCAGGATGTGATGGACCCCGGGCCGGGATGTGACACCTCCTCCCCCTTCGGTGTAGATATCGTTTGTTAAAAAAAAATGTTTAAATTTTGTAACTTCTTGTGTTGTTTTTACCATGATTTATGGATGAAAAGTGAATGTTTAACTTTTTAATGTTATTTTCCCATAATTTGTTTTTGGATGTCTTATATTGGGACCACCCTATGCTAGAATCCTGGATCCGCCACTGGTGATCATCATTATTTTTTTGTTCGTAACGAGGGAGAGGGAATGGAGTTCTTCACGAAATTCGAGACAAATGAATAAAAAAAGAGTCTCTATGGCCTCCTTATTTTGAGTCAAATTCATTTTTAATGAAAATCAAGTTTAAAATCTCTTACTAATGATTGAAGAGGAATACCGTAATCCTAAGGGATGGTTTGGGAGTGAGGTGCTTAAAAAAAACACCCATGAAAAAAAGCTATGAGGGTTTTAGGTGTTTAGTAAACTGAAAAAAAAAAGGCTTATTTTGGAAGTTGCTGTGAGAATAAGTTGAAATCAAAGGAAAAAGCTGAAGCTGCTATTTGCAGCTTTGGAAAACTGGCTTTTTTTCAAAGCACACAGAGCTGCAGTGCTCCTTTAATGAAAAGACCTACTATCAGACTGTTTTTTTTTCCAAAAGCACTTTTACAAAAAAGTTTACCAAACACTCTGCTGATTTATTTCACAGTCGCTTATTCTCATAACAATTTTTTTTCAAAGCACAGCAATACTAAACCAGTCCTAACCCGCACATAACTTTACCTAAAAATGGAAGGGGATGCAATAACAAAGTCAACTCCGATTGTCTTTGTTGAGAGAAAATTGGACCAATTTATTTGTTGCTTTCCCACCCCTGCAACGCATAACTTTTAACTCCACCGGAACCTCGTTAATTCCTCCACACTTGTTCCCTTGTGCCGTTCAACCCCCGATGCTATCTCGAAACCTGGCCAATTCCGGAAATTTCTTTATAAAACCCCATACTTTAAATAAAACCACCCTACAATTTCCACCCACTTTCGGACATTCGGATGGGTGTCTATAAATCCCTGCCTGGACGCAGTAAAATCCTCACTCAAAGAGCTTAACTCCCCAACAGAAACCCCTAAAACCTTGCCTCAGTTCGAAAGCCACAATCTTTTGGGTTCTATCAGTCGAACTCTGCAGCAATGGCTGCATCTCTATCAGCATCCCCATCGCCATTGACGTCAATTTTGTCTCTCAGAAAAGCCCACTTCGTATTTTCACCAAAAATTGGCCGCCCAATCATTACCCGCATCAAACAATCCCCTTTCAGCCCCAATGCAGACTTTAAGTTTCAAACTTTGCCCAAATCAAATCCCTTTTTTGCGATTTCACCCCTCGCTCGCGCTGCAACGGGAGTTTCCTCACGTGGGTTTCCTGAAACAGACGAGGAAGATGAACTTTTGCCGTTGTTTGAGGAGCGGCCGGTCAAATTTGCCTTCTGGGTTTTGATCTGGGCATCTGTGTCGCTTGCCTGGTTCGCGGCTTCCGGGGATGCAAATGCTGCTGCTGCGGCGGCGGCTGATTCCATTAGAGCCTCCAACTTTGGCTTGAAGATTGCGACGGTGCTTCGAAGCTCCGGCTGGCCTGATGAGGCTGTGGTGTTTGCTCTTGCCACACTTCCGGTCATTGAGCTTCGTGGGGCTATTCCTGTTGGTTACTGGTTGCAACTTAAGCCTGTTCTGCTAACAGTTCTATCCGTTCTTGGGTTAGTCTTTTTTCTCTACTATAGCCAATCAGCACTTTTTAAATTCTACATGAGTTTTGTTGGGATTTGTTTCACCAATGTTGTTTGACAAGTTACAATGTTGCCTTTAATGATTGCTTCGTATTTTGTTCTCGATGAAGAATGTAAAACGTCCCACATCGGTAAATTGACAAAATGAAATACAATACATAGTGAATGGTTCCACTGCTATCGGTGTTATTAAAAGTGGGCCGCTAGAATGTCTGTCTGAAATCCTGACATTCGTAATGTCTATTGCCTTTTGCCCATTCCATCAAAAGGGTGCTTCAAGTTTTAGCATTTTACCTTTCTGCACTAGCTATGGCATTGTGGTGTCCAATGTGATATTTTTGTGATCTACAAGTTTTTCATTAAAATTCACGAAGTAAGATAGTCTAGGAATTGACAGAGTTTGGGACTATGTATATGTAGGAACATGGTTCCTGTGCCCTTCATCATACTTTACTTGAAGAGGTTTGCATCGTTCCTTGCTGGAAAGAACAAGGCCGCAGCTCAGTTCCTTAACTTGCTATTTGTGAGGGCTAAAGAGAAGGCTGGCCCCGTAGAGGAGTTCCAGTGGCTTGGTCTGATGCTTTTTGTGGCTGTGCCTTTCCCCGGAACAGGAGCATGGACAGGGGCCATCATAGCTTCGATTCTCGACATGCCATTCTGGTCAGCATTGTCTGCAAATTTCTTTGGTGTTGTACTGGCCGGGCTTCTGGTAAATTTGCTGGTGAACCTTGGCCTCAAATACGCAATTGTTTCTGGTATTGTCCTCTTCTTTATTTCCACATTCATGTGGACCATCCTTCGCTATCTTAAGAAGTCTTTTCGCTCATGAAACTGACGTGAAATTTTAAATTTTAACCGATGGTTGAGTTTTTTAGATTGTATACATTATCTATCGATTTGCTAAATGTCTATTTTCTCAAATTCTCAATGCATAATTTGACTCAATACTCAACATGTTGCCGAAGATCTATGAATGCTTTGCGATGATGTGAATATGGAAAATGAAGGAATGTGTGTGACGACTCTTGAATATTTAGTTTAGCGGTCATAAACCCTAATAACCTTGTACTTTGTTACTAATATGATCTGTTCAGTTGTGGTAAAGAATAAAACATTCTAGCATTGGAGGGAATTTTCCCTACTCATCAGTTTTGTACAATCATTTGCATCTCTCTCATCATGGCAAGTGAGATAGGTGCATGCTTGTATACAATCGGTAACACCTGAGAACCTCTCAAGGAGTCGGGAGTTGAGCATTCTGGTTTCGTTTGGGTACTTCCTGTCATGAGCTAGACTGAAGGGGATGGCGAGGTGTCAACTATTCGTATTGGGCTTTAGCATTGGATTGCTTTTGCTTGAATGATTTGTAGGCATCTCAGGTGGCCCAAAGTAGGGTTGAAAGGCAAATCCGATAACTGCAGACTTGCACTATTTCTGTAACCGCACATTGTAACTAATCCTAGAACTGCAGACTTGCACTATTTTATGGAATCACAAACGTGCAAACATACATCTTATAATAATTTGGAAGTCGAAGTTCAATGGTTAAACTAATAATAGGTAAAAATTAAGCATATTTTTGTAACAGCATAGATCACTATTCTTGGGCTCGTTTGGAAGTGTTTTTAAAGGTATCGTTTGGTACGCGGACAGGACAGAAGGAGATGGAATGGGACGGGGTGGAATGGGATAGAACAAAGATTTCGTGTCATGTTTGGTACGCGCAAGATGGAACGGGACGGAACGAGATTAAATGACTAACTTACCCTTTTTATTTGACTCTCTCTTTCTCCCATGTCTCTTACATTCACTTCTTCATATGTTTCTTGTTCTTTGCATGCCCAGATTGATCCCAGTAAAAATCAAACTCAGTAAATCAAACCCATACTTTCTCTTCATTTCATTTTTGTCTCTTCAATTCAAACCCATATTTCTCTTCTTTTAATTTCTTTCTATTCAAACCAATAGTTTAGGGTTTCATTTTCCCGTCAAGCTAAAGAGAAAGCCGCCGTTGCAGAGCTCGCACACCCGCAGCAACAATAGCGAGAATCAAGGTACATGAGCTGAGGCACAAGACAAAGCCTGACCTTTTGGCCCAGCTCAAGGATCTCAAGTTTGAGCTTGCCCTTCTCCGCGTTTTGGCTTTGAATTTAATTATGACATACCTGAGGTTTTGGTGTTTAATTTAACTCCTCTAGGTTTGGGTAGGCATGCCTCACCCAAATTGACTTAAATTTTCTTCGGGTGCAATGATAGTTAAGATTCTGTTGATGTTTAAATAACAAAAAATAAATAAAACCAAACACAGAAAAATCCCAAATTGGTTTTTTTTTCCCCCATTTACAGAGGCTTCGTCCGATCTGCAAATTCATTTCAATCAATTTCTGCAGGGTCGGAGAATAAGGTGGAGCGCGGAAGGACTGAACCGGCGACGGTGGAGGAGCTTCGACATCGTCAACAACGACCTTGGTCTCCTCTTTGCGATGCGAGTCCTGGGCATCGCTGGCGACGGTCTCGTCGTGGGACTAGCAGGAAGGAAGGCGTCGAGAATAAGCTGGGTTTGGGTTAGCCATAGTTGGGTTGCTGGTTTTGTGGTGGAGGAGGATGAGGCTACAAGAGAGAGGGAGGGTAGAAGCAAGGTTTAAAATATCGATGATATCGGAAATATCGGTAGTCCAAAAATACGGAAATTTCGATGGAAATATCGGGATATTATTGATATCGATAAAAATTGAATAAAAACCACGGAAATTGTAAGAAAAACTTGGAAATTTTTATTGAACCTTTGCAGGATTTTTATTTAGTCAATTATCTATTAGTTTATCACAAAAAAATGGAAGGAAATGCATTGCATGATGGATTTAACTAACTTAAGTTAATTATATAGCGAACTGGCAAACACTGTGAGTGTAGAAAATATGTAGTAATTAATGAAAGAAGTTTAAACACACCATAATCATTTATATAAAATGAATTAGTACAATATCTTACACTCATTTAAGCAATGGATTAAGCAATGTGAGCTGTTGCGCCGAACCAATAACAATTGGCCAGCCTGTTTCTAACGGGTAGCTGCCCGACCTACCCGCCACTCCCCACAAAAAACCCCAGCTATAAATACCAAGGCTCTAAGTCGGTCGGGCGATGGGCTGGCGCCTAACACCTAGGCAGCTAGGCGGGATCTAGGCGAGCACCTAAGCGGCCTAGGCGGATTTAGGTAAATTTCTTATATATTATATGAATTAATTAAATTTACTATATCAGATGTAAATAATTATTGAATAATATGTTATTTCTTATAAAAGAACATACATATGTGAATGTTTTATGTACATATCTAATATGCTTGCATAGGAAAAAAATATCTAATAATTTATAATTTATATAACATTTATATACATATAATAATATAATATACCTCCCAAACTTTTAAAATATAAAAAGCCCACACCCATGCAAGTGGGTGGTTTTCATAATAGACCATATGATGAAAGTAGCTGTCCACCTTACCTCTTTCACATCACCACCCATCACCAGCTTTTGACCTTTCAGAAACCCAAGAAGAAAATTTTGTTTCTTCTTCTTTCCTTGCCCTTTTAGAAACTCAAAATTGAATCTTTTAGTCTCTCAATCTCTCTGTCTCTCTCGGCACTCTCTCTACCCTCATCTTCGTTCTTTTTCGCCCTTTCACTTTCAGAACCTCAAAATTGGATCTCAAATCCAACTTGCGCCACTTTGTGCTTTCAGTCTCTCTGAGTTTTCAAAAACCCTAGATTCCCGAACGAACAGAAAGGTCCAAACCCTATCAACAATGGCAGTCTCAAAGGCATCCTCCGTCGTCGCTCTCATGGTGGTCCTCTTCGCCGTCCTCTCTGCCATCGGCGCCTCCCAGGAGTCTCCGGCTCCCCCCAACCTCCCCCGCCGCATCCATCTCCCCCTCATTCGTATCCACCCTCGTCGCCGTCGTCGCCGCTCTGGCCTTCGAATTTGCGCTCAGGGTTTGAGGTAGCGGTTACTGCTTGTCTGGATGTGGCTGTGTAGAGCGGTTTGGGATTCATCTCGCGATATTATCGATATTATTGATAATATCGCGATATATTTCCCAATTAATGCATTAAAATTATGAAAATATCGTCTCCGATATTATCGCGATAATATCGATATATTGACGATAATTAAATGGATAAGTGTGAAAATATCGTTCTCTAAAAAAAATGATATTATCGGCAAAATATCGTCAATAATATCGATATTTTAACCTTGGGTAGAAGAGAGGGAGGGTACGAGAGAAAGAGGGAGGGATAGACAGTGGAATTAATGAAAAAGAAGAGGGGTATTGTTGTCCAATAAATTATAAATTTGTGTCCCGTGGGCTGGAACAAGTTGTTCCAAAGGGGTAAGGTGGAACCAAAAAATTGCTAAAATTTGTTCCACGGGACAACGCGTTCCAGTCAAATTGGCACACCAAACGTGGGACAAAACGGCTCGTCCAACTGGGTTCGGTCCCGTCTCACGTACCAAACGGTATCAAAATAACTGAAAGCTTTTGATGAAAATATTTTTGAAATCAATCATTAGTAAAAATCCAAGTAGATCCTGCAAAAGTACTTTTAAGTGCTTCATGAAGGAAGCAAGTATCTAGTACTTATTTCAAAAAGCACTTAAATGCTTTCGAACTCAAAATCAATTTCACCAGAAACGGTTTCAGGTATTTTAAAAGCACTCAAACGAACCATATATTAGTTCATTTCATGTTGTGTTTATATTAGAATCAACATAAGAAACTGCAATTGATGTTCTTGTCCAATTTCGAGTGTAAGGTGCAGTATTCATATTGAGTTTCAATCCTAAACAAAGTAACGATCATCATCTTTTCTAGTAAACTTTTACGTACCAATTTGAACATTATAACCGGGTTTAAATCTTATTGTCTAACTCACATTCTAACATATATACCCAACAAATCATCACACAAAATACGTATCTGTTGAAATAAGTTGTGTATATACAAATTCTCTCACATTCAAGTTAAAATTCTCACTACATAAGCAATGTCGTAATCAATAAAACTTAAGCAAAATGTACATGATATAATTTTCTATGGTTAAGTCAAACTCTAATTCCTTGAAATTCATCTCAAGAATGATAATTGATTGTAACTGGTGAGGTTAGGCTCTGTTTTCTTTCTTTCTTTCTTGGAGCCTGTTAGCCACACATATTAAGCTAGAGCAAACTTTTGGAACTCAAACTAATATTTATATAATATTCATTTGTCGGACTCAAATGGTTGCATATAAAAGTTGATAATTACCTCTCAAAAGCAAAAGTTCTTATCAAGTTGGGTTAAATTTCTGGTCTTATTGATTGCAACCACCCATTTACTATCCACAAATAGCTTTTGTGAGTTAGTGGCAGTCAGTCGCAAATTATTTCTTAAATACACCAACGCAACAACAGATTACAGTGATTTGGAATTAAAAAGATCAAGTGATAGAAATCAACAGGCTGTATTTAAACATTAAACCCTCTAGAAAGTTTTGTACATTACCATAAACAAATAAATCCAAACCTGATTAGAGTAAGGACATATGTGCTTCAGTTGAATTTTGTGGACCAAAGTGTTGTAATTACGCTTGTACAAGTAGTTATAACCATCCACATATATAGAGGACTTAAAAGAGAAGGGATCCCATATTTAAAAAATTAGGATTAGTTGTGTGGTCTACACCATATTAAACTTTAATGATCCGAACCGTCTATTTTTTTAGTTCCACTTCTTAGATCATCTTTGTAAAATATTAGCCAAATCGAAAATATATCTAATTGAGTTCAAAGAAATTGACAAAAACTTTGTTCTATAAGAAATAATAAAACTTCATGTGATAATTAAATACACGCAAATGGTTTAAGATTGAATTGAATTTTTGCAAAGATGATCTATGAATTGAGACTTACAAAATAGAGAGTTCAAATCGTAGAAGTTCGATGTATAATGAATTCCACAACTAATCCCTATTTTTTGAAGAAAAAAAATGACTCTTCCCTTACAGGACCGGTATATATACATATTATATTATACATATAACAAGTAGGATAGTAGACGAGAATCTCTAATGCTTGGTGCATTTCGGTGGTGGAGGGGGGAGGCCAACTTAGCTTGTTTTATTCACCCTAATCACCTTGGCACAAGAATCTCTAAGGCTTCGTGCCTTTCGGTGGTGGAGGAGGCCAACTTAGCTTGCTTTATTCATCCTAAACTAATCACCCTAGCGCTTTAAGTACCCTATAAACTTTCCTAAATTTCATTGATAATTAGGTAAACTGCCCTGCAATGTTCAAACAATAAAGCATCACTTGAGAACAATGAAAGATCAAGCAAGGACGACTCTAGGATTTATAAAATGAAAAGTACACATCTGAAAAATATATCTTAAGCGTTAAAGTTTGGTGTTGGTAAACACTTTCATGTCACTAGGAAACTTGAATAGCAGACACTATCCAGTTAATTAATGCGTTAAATGCGTTATAAATTTATACTTATATTTCAGATTTAATAAAATATTGTTACACTCATACTAAACAGCACCGAACATTCAATCAACCATATACCAGAGAAGTTCGTCCCAGTTTTCCACCTCTTTAAGCAAATCAAATTATGGTAATATTGTTTTATATCGTTAAGAGATGTGTAAGCTTAGAAAAGAGAGAAGTAGCAATAGTGGACTAGCAAATTATGGAGATGAGAAAGATCTTTGAGAAATGCCAAAACATGCACTAATCTCCTAATTATGGGAGGAACCATGCAAATTGATTTTTTTTCTTTACTTTTTTTTTTCAATTAAAGTGGAGGTTAGGATCTTAACAGGGCATACTTTGCCAGGATTATAAATACCCACCAAGTGTTTGCTTCTGCATCTTCCATTCCTTCCAGTTCTCTCCGGCAATTTGAGTACTTTCCCTCAGCCTTGTAATTCCGAAGTATTTAGAAAAAACCATCAGTATATTAATATTTTTTTCATAGCTCAAGTGACTAAGAACATTTACTTTTACAACTGAGCATGCAATTAGGGCAAGAAGAATAGCACATTTAGCTTCAAGGCAAGAAGAATAGCATATTTAGGCTATATGTGCTATTCTTCTTGCCCTAATTGCATGCATTGAAGGTAGGTCGCTTTTGCCAAAGAACAAAGAGTAGATCAAAACAATCGAAGCCAACCCCATAAGAGAATTGGGAGAGCAAGTCAGCCAACTCGCTTCCCATCACCACAGTGCTAGTCCCAGGATACACCTCACAGTACTGCTCATAATTTTGGTGATATTTCAGGTACTCATGCAGCATATAAAGATGATTTTAGATCTACAACAACACCAGGTAACAGCCCTGGGGTTGGTCATAAATTCATAAAAAGCAGAGAATACATGGTATCAAAGGCTGGGGATTTTCGTACTGCAGGAAGGGTGATATTATGCTGTAGGTCTATGAATGCTTTGCGATGTGCTGCTGGGAAATGAAGCAATGACGACTCTTAAATGCTTCATACCATGTTTTTATACCACATGTTCATACCATCTTAGGTGGCATTTAATGTGGGCAACTACATCATTTGAATTAATCAGATTTTTAAATTTAGTTCATTATTTAATAAACTAATAATTAAGAAAAACTAGTTAATTAAATGATGATTGCAGTAAACAATGAGTCTTTTTCCTTCATTTTCTTGGGTTTTGCAAATTTTTCAAATGATGTTACTATCCACATCAGATGCCACATAAGATGATATAGAAATGTGGTATAAAAACATGGTATGAATGACATTATTCACTATGATTTGTTCAGTTGTGGTTCGAGGCAATTAATGCACGTGTATCGGAACTGAGTTGCTATGATCTATGATATGCTTGCCTTCGGATTAAGTTTCTTGTCATTTGATGGGGTATGGAATTAAAGTGAAACACTCAGTTCATTAAGTTTTACATAATCATCGATCTAACTTTATCCTCTCTGCTTGCCTCTCTCTCATCATAGCAAAAGAGATAGACGCATACTTGTATATAACTGGTGACACCCGAAAATCTCTCAAGGAGTTGGGAGTTGAGCATTCTGGTTTCGTTAGGGTATATCCTGTCATGTGCTAGATTGCAGGGAATGGCTGTCAAGTATTCCTATTGGGCTTTAGTATTGGATTGCTTTTGTTTTAATGTTGTAGGCATCTTAAGTGACCCAAAGTTAGGTTGAAAAGCAAAGCGTTGGACTACACTTCACAGTGCGTTGCATATGAGACATTCTTCGGTAAGGGCTTCCGTGACACATCATCCGTATGCTAATATACCTAAAGAGGGACACCCACTTTCGTGTTCCACATTGAACTACTTTGGGTGGACCCTAATACATGAATAGCTTTTGTATGTCTTGGACAAACGTGTAACGTGACACGAAAGCTTTTACTAAATGAGAAAAACTCTCATATTCCATGTTTCATACCATTTTTTTTCTTTTTCTCTTACCACATGAACTTATGTGGTGAGAAAGCAGTGATGGTCACTTAAGGTCTTCATTTTGAGGACTTGGCATGACCAGCTCTATCTCAGTCATAGCTAGAATCACTCGGCAAGAGAGAGAGGAAGAAATGATGAAACGGATATACAATTTTTTTTTTCCACCAACAATAACCTTTATGCTTAAAAGAGCCATTTTATGAACCGGATTAATATTTACGTGACGTTTCGATCTAATAGTATAATATAGATAGAAACTTAAAATCGATATTTCCCGAAACACTGTTCTATTAGACCGAGAAGATGGTCAGCTTGCCTAACCAGTTTCCTGCTGCTATGCTTAGAGCGAACCCCAGTTAGCTTGTCGAAGTAACTGGCCCACTTCCATGCTTGCATCAGCTGACAAGGTATGGGCGGCCATGTGGGTAGTAGGACCCACGAAAACGACCGTACACGTGTGACATCACCCGGAGAGGAGTGTGGACGGTCAAACAAAGGCAGACCTGTGAATACAAACAAAAGCCCATATCACAATCTGAGGGCCCAATTTCAACGTATCGCCCGCCCATTTACATCTTATCCTGCCTCCCCTGAAACGCTGAATACTGAAAGGGACCCATCATCGCCTTCGCAACCACCATGGAGTGGTTGCCACGTAGCATGCATATCTGCATCCATGGCCTCCAATGTAGGCCCTGTCCATTTAAAATGCTATCTGGTGTTGTGCTGTCCCAATAGAAAGGTGCCACGTACATGGATTGTTCTAGCCCCTTATGACACCTCCGGACAATGTGATTGTCCGCTTCAGAAGAGGGCATTATGAGATCGTCGGTACTCTGGTGGTCTGGTTTGATAAAAAATAATGAGATCCTCCCTGATCTTCTTTAGAGGATTCTAAGAATTATTACATCGTGTTCGTTCATCATATATTATACGATCAATTTTTATTAAATATTATTTATATTTAATTTTAAATAAAAATATTTAAAAAAATTTATGATCGTATAATATACAATAAACAGACACGATGTAAAAATTTTCAGAATTCTCACAAAGAGGATCCAAAGAGTATCTCATTGGATAAAAAATATCTAAAAGTTGGAAATATTGAAGTGGCCATGGGCAAATGGCTTGGGTCCACGTGGCATAGTTTGCCAACGAATGACCTACTTGCTGGGGAGTTTTCTTGAGCCATTAGAACTTGTAGTGTGGTCCCTGTTGGAGCTCTCACATCTCACACGGAACCCATTCATGTGTGTTTGAGTTTTAACTAATTAGGAGAAAAACTTATGTACGACAGCAGGTCGTTTTGTATTGTCCGATTGGTCTAACAAATCAGAGTTTTCATGTGCTTCTGCCGTTTGACCCAACCTTACAATCGGAGTTTATCATGAGTTTAGAGAGTGAACTGATTTGCCCCAAATGTACAAGTTAATAGTTTGCTTGAGTGAATTAACGCTTTCTTTTTCTCTTGTGTGTGATTGGGAATGTTTGTCGTGACAAAAACTCTTCCTAACCCTCTATTGAATTTTTTTTTTGTTTCCCAATCGAGTAGAGCATGTTTGGGAGATGAAGTTTCCACCTTCTTATCCTATCCGCCTTAAGAATTGACAGAGTTTTTAAATATTTTCACGTCAGAACTTAACTACAACAGAACTCTACAAACATGATTAAAAAGTTTTTTGATGATTAGATTAAGCCATTTAGAAAATAACCCCCCTTGCATTGGAGTTTACACATTAGTCCAACATGGACGGCAGCATCTTTTATCTCACTCCTTGTAATTTATATGCCCTTTCATCATTTTCAAGTTGATTAAGCAGCTAGCCGGGGCTTAAGAGCAAATTTTGCGAAAGTGCGGTTAACGACTAAGCATCACGAAGAAAACAAATGATATAAAAACATGGTTGAAATCCATGCACTACAATTTCAGTAAAAAATTAAGAGATTGGAATCATCTCCATATCGATTTCCTCGAGATCCTCTAATCTTGAACGTTCAACACACAATTAACGGTCAAGGTTTATTGTGTGTTGAATACCCGCTCATATTGAAGCTTTGCACCTATTGCACCAGCACTAACAATCCTCTTCTCCTTCACCACAAACTTGAACTTTAATCGTTCATAATATGTTGAACTCTCAGGATTAGAGGATTCCGAAGAAAATGATCCAAAGAGAATCCCATAACTTAATTGGGGTCAAATCAAAATTACTGTTTCTTTCTCTTCCATCCAGCAAGTTAAAAATTTTCACATCTAAGCAAAGGTTCTATATTTTTCACGTGAAGTGTAACAAACCAGTAGAACTCATATCTCTCAATCTCATTAAATTTTTCCATTTTTATATTTCTCATGGACCATGCATGATGCAATCTATATTCTATAAAATTAAATTAAATAAATCAGAGGACCATATCCGTAAATATTATATTCCCTCATTAGGGGTTTGTTTTACAATTTCAAGGACTCGATTTCTTGTGCAAAATCCCACGCTTGCATCAGCAAGATTTTTCTGCAACGGACGCAATCTTGAGGACAAATATGTATATAATAAGGTTAAAATATTAGAAAATAAAACTGTTATTTGTACTTTAAAAATTTTATTTAACTCTTTACAAGTATATTTTTCTTTTTAATTATATAAAATTTAATATACAAAATGAGATTTTTGGAATGTTAATAACAATTTTCTAAGAAAATTGTATGTACAAATGTTGAAATATATATATATATATTTTATATAATATTTTCATATTTTTAAATGAACAATATTGGTTATAAAATTAAAATTAACTCGTACATTAATGAATAATAAATTAACATCGATTTCGTTGCACGGTGAGATATTTAAATTTTAAATAACCTAAAGAAGGTGTCAACGTCCCCAATAAGCTATCGGGATCGGGGTTGTCCAGAAAGTCATTGCCATTGCCAATCACACACAAGTAATTGTCACGGAAGAAGAATCAAACCAGAAAATTTGACTTTTTCAAAATAAGAACCAAACCATATTTTTCATGTGTTCCTCTCTCTCACGCTGTTATTAAATTATATACTTGTCCTGGCCGTTAGGCCATCTTCAATCAAATGAGGGATAGATTACTCGTTTTAACTATCTTGTCCTTCAAAAAATTAATATGTTAATAAACAGTGCATAACCACATTTCTTATTATCTTCAATCGAGGGCCAAATATAGTCATGTAACAAAAAACTATCTACAACTGAAGGCCAAAAGGTCATAGAACCAAACATAATTTATTATTTAAATTTAAAAACTACACCAACTTAAATTTAAAAACTACAAATTAAATTTAAAAACTACAAATTAAATTTAAAAACTACAACTTAAATTTATAAGAAAAAATGAGAATTTTAAAATATTTATAAAAAAAAATTCAAATATAACGGCAAATTTCTGGCCTGGCCCAGGGCTGGCTGGCTGGGTTGGGCTAGCCAATTGGCCCTTTGGCCTTTTTTGTCCAATGGAGCCCACGAGCCATTTGATTTAGCCCTCATTTTGTAACGATTTTCGGGCTATTTTTAGCCCTCTGATTCTCTTGACATTTTTATTGGAGATGATCTTACTTCACAAACATGTAGCATTCAACACATTAATTTACTTTGAAAAAAAAAACACTCAAAAATATTAAACATTGATAATAATTTAATCTTCTTTGGAGTGCGTGTGATTTGTTGCGCATCAAATGAGTTTTTAGTGTGTTGAAAAAACAATTTGGTATAACAAGTGTAATTATATAATTAGTTAGTAATTTAAAACTCGGTAATAATTCAAATTTTAATGTAATCTTTCCCAGAAATTTAAAACAATCTGCTTAGATAATTCTCTGTGAACATCTGCCAAGATTGGTTTTTTGACTCTGTTTTAATTTGGCCTGCCTGCCATTCTTAGTGCAGAAGAATTCATTCAAAAGGTTTGTGTCGATATTGTTTTCCGACCGGAGACATGAATATCATATCATAAACCGGAAACATAAACATAATTAGTGGCTAATTATTTGATTCATTTCCCCTTTTAACCATAATTACAACTGAGAACTAATTAGATAGCACAATGGAGCAGCACTGCAGCAGTCTACGCTCTGAAACATGACCGTCTCTCCCTCAATAAGGCCAGAAACAAAAGGGCTGCTGATCTTCCAAAGGGATGTACCCGAAATTACTAGAATTTGGAGGGGGTAAATTATCATAGCAGCAATCTTCAAGCTTTAACAAGTACGGCTGTGGTGGGGGCAAGAGGGTCTTTCCGAGATCATCATCTTCATCCTGCGAGAAATCGGACTGATCAGCTGGTTCAAACACATGAGAGGAATCCGCCGGCTCTAACAACGGTGAATGGTTTTCAGTGCAATGCGGGCTATCCGAGTCGAAAACATCGCTTTTCGCAGAACTTGCATCCTCTTGCTTGCACACCACCATTGCCCCCTTGGTCACAGTTTCAGAATCTTCATTCGGAATTGCACTCCGGGGCACCAAATCCGATGAATCGATTGCATTGTGTGAATCCGAATTTCCGCCGTCAGGCTTTCCTTTCTCTCTCGAAAGCAAAACGTCCTTGAGGGAATCAACCTGCTT
This sequence comes from Malus sylvestris, assembly GCF_916048215.2. Classification (NCBI taxonomy): domain Eukaryota; kingdom Viridiplantae; phylum Streptophyta; class Magnoliopsida; order Rosales; family Rosaceae; genus Malus; species Malus sylvestris. The sequence continues at coordinate 5,199,553 of NC_062275.1, read as the reverse complement.
ACACACAAGAAAACTAAACCATTACTGTTTACTCAAAGTATGACACACATGGCTGAATTTAACGGCTGAATGTGCGATCAAGGATTGAGTTCATCATGCGAATTTGAGCCACTAAAAGGCACTGCCTATCGAATTTAGGAATTTATTAATACCTCATTCTTCAAACTTCCATTCTCCTTGAGGAGATTATCAACATCAACCTTGAGCTTATCATAGCTGGCTTTCAATGAATCATAATCCTTTTCCAACCGCTTGTTTTTATACCGCGCCCGGCGGTTTTGAAACCAAATTGCTACCTGGCGAGGCTGCAAGCCAAGTTCGTTAGCAAGTTGCACCTTCCTCTCAGGTTCAAGCTTGTTTTCTAACTCGAATTTCTTCTCCAGAAACTGAACTTGATTCGCCGTGAGCCGCCTTTTCTTTCCGGGTTGATGAAGGTAGCCACCGTAATAATCCTCATCCTCGTTTTCTTGTTTGGGTTGGAAGAAAGGCCTATCCAAGGAGTCCCCTTCACTTACATTTTCAAAATTAACCATTGAATTTGAACCTGCACAAAAAATGGAGCAACCAAATTATAAAAGTCCTCTAATTTTGTTTACGGACTGAAATTAGCAACTAGAGATATTCAACATATGTCAGCAAAAAGCTTTGATCTTTCAATCTTCACTTGCAAAAAGCTTCGAACTTTCCATCTAAACATGAAAAAAGCTTCAAGCTTTTCATCCGAACATGCAAAAAGCTTCAAGCTTTCGATCTATAGATCCAAAAGGCTTCAAACTTTCAATCTTAACGCGTTAATTCAGCAAGAACTGGCAACAATTAGCAGAAAAATGGAGAAACAATCGATCCTTTACCAACTCTTACATTAGTTCAAATTGGAAGTGTGAAAGTTTCAAGCTTTAACATTAATCCATCAAGTCAACCAAGAAAAACCCATTAGTCTAAATTTTCAGAAAAAGAAAAAAAAATTCAGAAAGGCAACAATCCCAACAAATAAAATAGCAAAAGTAAAAATGCAAAGCAGATAAAAAAATTACCATGAAAAGAAGAGGAAGGAGTGGGAATCCAGAGAGACTCGAGAACGTCAGAAGAGCGAGGTCGCTTTTCGTTTTGGAAAATTACTTTCATGTCCGCAGAAGAACCGTAGAGTTTCCCACTCGTCATATATGTTAAACGTAATCAGTTCACAAAATTTAAATGCTGTGTGGGTAATTAATCGGATTATCAGAGGCTTAAAAGTGGTGGGTTTAATGTCAGAATCACTGTAATGTGGAAAGTATGAGAGAAAGAGGAGATCACGCCCATCACTCACGAGAAGCTGTGAAAGTTACTAAGAGCTTGGGATGAGTGAGAAAAATGGTGAAATCATGAGGTTTTTTCTTGCAGAGGAAGAAAGTGTTCTGCAACTGCAAGGTTTTGCTTTTTCTATGGCTGGGAACTTGTGAAAGCCAGAAGTTTTAAAACTTTGAGAGAGAGAGAGGGAGACAGAGGGCAGAGAGAGGGCAGAGAGGGGGCAGAGAGGGAGAGAGAGAAAGGAGAGGAGAGGAGAGGAGAGGAGCAGAGATTCTTCTACTGGGGTAAGAGCTTGGTGGTGGGGTTATAAGGAGCTCTGGTGAAAACAGACAGGAGGCTTTCTTTTCTGTGACCGGATCCCGTCCGGAGCCAGACTCTCATCAAATGATCTGGATCTTTAAATTTCGATCCAACGATTACAAATAGAAATTTTCTAAAAATTATAATAATTGTAACCGTGATATCAAATTTCAATTACGCGGATTATTTGATCATTGTGCTCGATTCATTTGAATCTGGAAGGGATCTGGTTCCTTCTTTCCTGCAGGGAGACTGAGAGAGTAGACAGGTAGGTGGAATTACCGAATTGCCCCCCTTCTGGTTTCTCTTATCCATTTCCTTACTTGCAATTCTAGACAATAGAGTAAAATAATAGTGTTTTTTCCTTTCTATTTTTATGGCAGGAGGATCTTCGCCGGATCCTCTTTGTGAAGATCCGGAGATTTTTCAACAACATGCATTCATCATATATCATGTGATAAAAAATTATTGTAAATTTTTTTATTTAAAATTGAATATAAACAGTACCTAACAATAACTGGCCGCATAATATACAATGAACGGATGTGATTTGAAGATTCCTGGAATCCTTACAAAGAGGATCCGGTGAGAATCCTCACTCATTTTTATGAAACTAGCAACTGCATGTTTGAATACCGAGGCTTCTAACGAGGAACTTGTTATGGGCTAAGGATTAATTGGATAATCTGGAGAATTCAAATAAAAAAATAGTGATTAAATTTGTGACGATTTGATTTATCATTTGCTTTTTCTTTATATAAAAAAGGAAAAATTAATGATGAATCACGGTTATTTTTTTCTTTCAAGTCCAAAAGATACTAGTTGAGAATTACACCTTATTCGTAATCACGATTAATCAGATTCACAACTTACAAAATATCAAGCAAATCCACAGATTTACCACTTGTTTAGTTAAGGTAAAAAGTTTTGGATATTTGAACTGTTTGTTTGAAGAAAAATGGCCAGATTAAGCTGCTTGTATTCTGCCTCTCAATGTGATCCTTTTTTGCTAGAAAAATATTACTCAACAGAGGGTCAACGTCTCCATTTCAATTTCAAAGCATCGCGAGGGTACGAACTTAAGTGTTAATGAATATATTCTTTTTGTAACTATAAATTAAAGTCATGCTATTTTTATTTATATTTATTTTTTTATATTTATTTTTTAATTTTTGACTGTTAAGTCGAAAGAAATGAAGAAAATTAAAGGCTAAAGGTTAATCATCTGTAAAACCTTCCACCTTCAAAAGGAGGGTATTTTGGTAAATGGATATGAGTACAGTATATAAGATTAGAAGAAGGAAAGGGTCATTGACACCTATGCTATGGCCCTAAGGGGCCCCTACGGCTCTTTAATTTTAATTTTGTAGGGTACTGACGACTGACCTACCACGCTCCCGCTCTCAGTTTTCCTTCCGACTGCGTGGTTCCACCGGCGCAACCTCCCCAGCCGCCGCGGTGTCCTCAATACCAGCTCTTGCTTTAATTCTAAGAAAGTGTTATTGGCATTTTAAAAATTTTATTTTACACTTTTTAGAAGTGTATATTTCTTTTCTAATATAAAAAGTTTGAAATTTAGAATAAAATTTTTAAATTACTAATAATAATTCCCTAATTTTATCTTATTTTATATTCTTTTTACAAGCTCACGAGTTACAACTTCAACTATTTTACTTTGAAAATTTGTGTGGTACAAAAGAATTTTATTAATATAAACAAAAAAATAATAATTTTTTAGTCTCGGTCGACTTAAAAGATTTTAAACCTAAAAGCATTTTAATTTGTTCAATAAAAAACACTTATAAACGGTGATAATATCACAAAAAACTTGTGATATTTTTAAAAGCAATTTCGAACGAAGCAAAGTATTTTCCTTTTTTCTTTTTATTGGTATAAAAATTGAAGTTATATGTATGGGGCTACGAGTTTAACAAATCTTTAACTATATTAATAGTTTATTGGAGCTTACGACTTGAGAGTTCGGAAGGTTGCAGCAAAGCAAGTTGATGGGGTGGGTATAATATTCAACAGAGATGTTCTTCTTGATAAGCTTGCTGCTGCGATCGAGCAGTTGAGTGTCATGTCCAAAGTCAAGGCTGCCAGTGGATGCATGGACTTGCGAACGCCAAACGCTTGAATTTTGGTTCCACTACTCAGACTCAACTCTCAAAATGTCAAAGACTTTGCTTGGATTTCTGTCTATCTGATATATTTTACGCTACGATCAAGCCAGCTTTTCAACAGTTAATTTTTTTGTTGATATTTTAAAGGTTAAAAACTTCGGATTATAAAATAATTTGAAGTAGCCTAGGATTTCGTTGCTTAAGTTCAACTTTTCATCGACTTAGTTGACATATTGAGTCTGGCATGCATATCAAGCATTAGTACATTATACATATAACCGGCTTCCCTAATCAGATCATTGGAGGACCTTATCGTGTTATCCCATCAAGCATGGTTATGATCTCTATTTGCACTCAACTGTAGATTACTTAGAAAGTCAGATGCGTGATGATTTCATCTACAATAATTAAATCTAGTCCTCCAATTATTGTAAAACGACTAATAGAAAAACTACAATGGTGAAATGTTATAATGGAAAACACAAATTACATATCTGGATTTCTTTTTGCAGCACCTTTCCATAATTCCGAACGATCATCGTTTACATGTCCAGATTCTTGATTTTGATTTTACCATATATGCATGACTGATTTGAGGACAAATTAAGTTGTGACCAAGGACCTGCAAATCAAGCCTGGTGATTAATCAACTGGGTTTGGTTAGAATAATGTTCTTAATTTGTACTGCTTTCCTTTTTGTTTGGAAATTGATTTCTACACATCGTATTTAGCATGTTACACACTCACGTTTAATAATGATTGTTGGTTCTGTTTGATTTATGAAAATCACTTCCCTTTTGTTTCCTTTGAGGCATCGTGAATTGCTTGTGACCATCTACTCTCGTGCACCCAGTTTCCGGTTTTCTTAGGAGACCATCAGTTCGAAATTTAAATCTCATAGATCACAATTAACTGATAGCAGAAAAAAGCATTGGCCATGAAGATAGAACATAAGAAGTAAATCGAATCTGTTATTGAGGACTGAGAGCGGAATGCATCCAACATCAAGCACATTGCTCTCTCTCTCTCTCTCTCTCTCTCTCTCTCTCTCTCTCTCTATATATATATATATATATAGCTACTTTAACTTGTGAGGTTTCGGGTCGTACATTGTTCTGTTTGTGTCATCTGAAGGAAACACTCGTGCCCTGGTTACGAGTACATGCATGAGCCATAAGGAATATAGAAACTGTACTACTGCCCTAGCTACCTGTATTTTATTGGTTGCTAGCTAACCCTAGCTCGCCTTCAGTCTTTCCAAACTAGAGATGCAAAGCTTTCCAAACACACAAAACTTATGGAGCACCCAGATGTCATCCTCAACAAAAGGTCTCATCATGTAAGATGTAACACTTCATGTTTTTGGTGCTGCATTGCATATAAAAGGTAAAATCTTCTTTCCCTGCCAACTGGTTCCAAGCCTGGTTAATAGGATTATAGGAGGAAAATTTACCTAGCAAAGAGAAAAGCTTTAGTACGTGCAGTTGGACGACGTGACTCATCCCCCGTGCGACACACAAAAGCCATAATCTTTATATGTTGTCGTAAGGTGGCAGTCTCACTGAATACTCTGTCACCTATTATAAATTGCGCCTAACTCACATTCTCCTATGACTTAATTGCATCTAACTCACCTTCTCCTATGGCGTAACAAGTGAGGAGTAAGGTAGACACGATCGTAGTATATATTGTACTATTTAAGTGTCTCCATGTTAGTAGATGCAACTAACTTTTTCTATATTTATGACAATGTACTAAACTAACAAGAATTCTTCCAACCACTTGTTGGCTATCCTTCCTTTGTGGTTGTGCTCGGGAAGTTCATCGTGGTGAGATGCTGCAATTACTCAGGCGATGCTTGGCTGTGGACGAGGACATGGTCGGATCGAGAACGGCGGCGACTGGCGTAGAACTTTCCAGTGTTTGGGGTTTTTAATGCGTTTTGGGCTTTAACTACTGGTAGACCCTTTGTAGTTTGTTTTTTGGGCCTATGTTTTGCTTGTTTATGTGTGTTGTTGGAGCCTTGGGTTTGCTTATGTGTATGCTTTAATTTGTTTGAAATGTGAAGAAGCCTTTTTCCCAAAAAAAAGAAAAAAACTAATTAAAACTAATCATCGACAACATATCAATCAAATATCCACGAATTAGTGATAAACGAGTGAAATTTCCAATGTTATTTGCCTAATGACGTTGCATGAGAACAAAAGGGTGTTTTGATTTTATGTATTTTTGTTAGATGTTTGACACACAAATGCATCATAAGATTATTTGCATCAGAGCTCCCTAAGATTCATTGCAGAACACCCAACAATTTCCCTCGTAGACTCATACAGCACCCTCAGAGCGCTCAAGCAAATCCACTCCCAACCGCTCGTTAACGGTGTTCTCAACGACCCTCACCTTTCCGGCCACTTTGTCGCCGCCATTGCGCTCAGAAACCGCACCAATTTGTATTAATTCAATCAAGTCCTCGACCAATGCCAGAACTCAACACTCTTCGCCTTCAACTCCATGATTAGAGCCTACTCCAAAGGCTCCACGCCATCCAAAAGTTTTGACTTTTACAGCAGAATTCTCCGATCAAGTTACAATCTTTCACCCTATAACTACACCTTCAACTTCTAGGTTCGCACGTGCGCACAGCTTTTGGCACGTGAGATCAGTCCCACCGGCCATAGCGGCTTGATAAAACCGGGTTTGAGAACGACCCGCGTGTTCAAAGCGGGTTAAGTTTCATGTATGCTGAATTGGGTTTGTTAGGTTCGTGCCACAGAGTGTTTGAGAAAACTTTTGGGCCTGATTTGGTATGGCAGAATGATGTTGGTTTTGCACGGGAGGTGTTTGATGAAATGCCTCAGAGGGACCCCATTGCTTGGAATGCGATGATTGCAGGTTATGCGCAATGTGGGAAGTCTAGAGAAGCCTTGAATTTGTTCCATTTGATGCAAATGGAGGGTGTGAGGGTGAATGAGGTGTATATGGTTTCGGTCTTATCAGCATGTTCCCACATGGGGGCATTGGATCAAGGTAGATGTGCTCATGCATATATAGAGAGGAACAAGGTGCGGATGACAGTGACGTTGGGGACTGCACTCATCGACATGTATGTGAAATGCGGGAACATGAACAAGGCCGTGGAGGTGTTTTGGGATGAAAGAAAAGAATGTGTATACGTGGAGTAGTGCATTGGGAATGGACTTGGTGAGAAGCGTCTTGAGCTTTGCTCCCTTATGAACAAAGAAGGGGTCCATCCAAATGAAGCTACGTTCGTTTCGGTTCTAAAGGGCTGCACTGCGGTTGGACTAGTTGAGGAAGGCCGTCATTTCGATTCAATGAGGAAATCATGTGGGATTGAACCTCAGCTAGAGCACTGCGGATGCGTGTTAGATTTATATGGCCATGCCGGGCGTTTAGATGAAGCCTTGAACTTCATAAACAACATGCCAATGAAGCCTCATGCGGGTGCATGGGGGGCTTTGCTTAACGCTAGTAGGATTTACAAGAATATGGAAATAGCTGAGCTTGCGTCAAGAAAGATAGTAGAACCAGAGGCCAAGAATCATGGTGCTTATGTGCTTTTGTCCAACATATATGCCGATTCCAAGCTTTGGGACGGAGTTAGTAACGTGCAGCTGACTATGAAGGCAAAAGGTGTGAGGAAGCTTCCCGGTTGCAGTGTCCTAGAGGTTGATGGTCGTAGGAGACAAGTCTCATTCTCAATATAATGAAATTGAGACAATGTTGGGAGAAATCTCCCGTGACTGAAGTTGGCGGGTTATGTGGCTAATGCAAATCCTGTGCTATTCGACATGGAAGAAGAAGGGAAAGAGGATTCGTTGTGTAAACATAGCGAGAAGGTTGCGATTGCTTTCGGATTGATCACTTTGAAAGAAGGCGTGCCGATTAGGATTGTGAAGAACCTCAGGGTCTGTTGGGATTGCCATGATGTAACCAAAATGATATCTAACCTTTTTAGCAGAGAGATTATTGTGAGAGATTGGAATAGGTTTCACCATTTTAAAGATGGTGAGTGTTCTTGCAAGGGTTACCGGTGATGCAAAATGTTCATTAGGACTTTTGTCCCTTAAGTTTGACTGGAAAAAGGTGATGCAAAATAAAGCTGATTATTCACTCTTCGTTCTTTGAGGTCATTTGCAATTTTTCTTTGTTGTATACTTTCTCAAAAGTCAAAAGCGATCAAGAAAAACACTGTTTGCTCTGTATAGAGCTTTCATCTCCTTCTGACATTGTTTTTGGACCCAAAATCTAATCACTAATGGGCTATAAGAGTCCATTATGCTACAGTCCAGCCAAGCCACCAACATAGTTCGGACTTCAGAGTTGTCCCTTGTACACCCAAATTTTGTCTGACACCCATTAATTTTATTTAAAAAAAAAAACTCTTATACTTATATATACCATAAAAGGTTTAATGATTTCTTAAGAAAAACAATTATTTTCTTTGGACACTTACACGTCATCTGTAAGATTCATCCGAATTTCTAAATCTTCTGTTTTTGAGGTGCCACTTTGATCACCTTCATCATCCTTACCACTGCTAGAATCAAAGGGGCCTTTCTCACCGCCATTATTAGTAGTATTTTGAAAAAAAATGTGTTTGTTTACAAATCTGATTCTCGAGAGTGACTCGTTCCAGATTGTTGCTGCTTTGAAGGAGTCCTCCATCTCCATTAATTTGTCCACCGTTAGGCCAATTGTGAAAGATGTTATATCAATGATGGCTATGATTACTAGAGTTCATCCTTTCCATGTGCGCTGCCAAGCTAACACCATTGCCCATCAACTAGCTCAATATGCCCTTCACAGTGGTTGCTTTTGTTGTTGGTTTAAGGATCCCCCGGACCTCATCTATGATCTGTTAATTGAATATTGATGTCATTAGGTTGCTGCATCTGTCTGCTACTCCTTTGATTTATACGTTCTGCTTTAATCTTCTAATGAAAGCTATCATTTCTTCTTAAAAACATTCACCGAAATGGTCCTTCTACTGTGACCAACTTAAGAAAAGAGACGTTTCCAAGAAAAAAATCTACACGTCTTAGTAAAATTAGGCATGGTTTCCTTTTTGATATATATGAAATTAACAAGCTTTCGGGCTAAAGTCGTTTGGTTGGTCCCTTTTTTTGCTATGTGAAAAGTAAAAACATTTAGGAAAGATAGAGAAAATTTGTTGTGGCAAAACTACCACTACACATTACCACTAGCCAATTAAGATCCATTTAGCTGATGAACAAGACCAATATTAATTGTAATTAAATATGCAATCATGGATCTTGCATAGTTCGTACTCAAAACACAATTGAGAAAGAATCTTCAAATCTCTGTGTATGATTCATGATGCAACATTAAGCTTGTCCTGAAGTTCACTGGTGAAGTTCTTGTCCTCCTTGCGCTACATACTACTTTTCATCATAATATTTATCTGCATGTGTGAGGTTATCTTTTTCATAATGTGTTAGTCCTCTTTTTTTTTTCTTCAGATTGAACGTGACACTTTGTGATTATGACCGACAATGAGGAGCTAATCTCGTTTAACCACTAATGCAACATTAATAATCAAGTTCAATGATGCATGGATGTCCATGCACCAATTTTAGGTCAACTTAAGACTTTTCCATACCTAAATCCAATTTCAATTACAATTCTTTTGCTTTAATAGTTGAATTTGAATTAGTTTCTAATGCTTACATATTAATCTGTTACTTTCAGGGCCTAACCTTCGTTATTGTAGGTAGGCAAGAAGGAATATCCACGTAAACAAATTATATATTAATCATAATAATTCTCTAAGATAATTGTTATGATCATGTTTGTTGCGATCGAGTTTCATTTTAGATTCCTGTGTTTGGAGCACGCGGACAAGAGATCTGAACCACTTAATTCAATCATATGCCCTTATTAACCCTTTCCACTAGTCCATTTCACAAAATTCAAAAACTTAAAATAGTTCAAATTTCTTTCTCTCTCTCTTGAACAGTCTCTCTCTTAGTTTGCATACTGCGGAAATAGAAATTCTATGTGAATGTCAATCCATCTATGTTGTGGGTATTATATTTCTTGAGAGACAAAGCACCAAATTCAAACCATATAAAATGTTGTATAATTAATTAATTCCCGGATCATATTCAAATGTGTCACCATTAAGTTCTTTAATCTTTGTTTAAGCTTGGTATCCACATCAATTAAATTGCAGACAAAACAATTTCGAAGCCCTGTTTGTGCCCCAAAATAACAGCTACTTTACTTGACTATGCTCACAAATATTTTAACCCTTGCAAGCTTCTAGTATATTCAAGGTTTTGATTAGAAAAATAATTACTAGTATAATTACAAAGAGTGCATGTACATGTGAAAGGAAGGTTGTATTCGATGTGCCGTATCTTCCTAAAATATTATTGTTATGGTTGTGAACGAGTGGGTTGACGTCTCTCATACTATATGGATTAGTGTAATATTGTCTCCAGCTTGGGACCCACCTCCTGAAGAAACAGTTAAACTTCATGTGAATGGCTCTCGGCTCAAGTGTTGGGGAAACTTTTAGTTGTGACGGAAAACAAATGATACACTACATGTTTTAATAGTAGTGGTGAAAAATTTTATTTTTTAAATTATTAACCTTTTAGCACACATTTCCCACAATTTGTATAATGACATATGATGTACCATCCCGTGTACCGATCACATTAAAAAATCTCTGCAAGTATCGGGGGAGTATTACAAGATAACGGTGGTGATTGGCTTGGTAGGTTTTCAGTCAACTTGGCCGAGGCAGATGGTTGATGTTGAAACTCGGGACCAAAATTAATGATTATTTAATGTGATATCTATCATAACAATCCACCACTTATATAATCGACCCAAAATATATATGTGTTAAAGTGTTCCACTCTTTAGTACTACAGTTTTGATCCATGAGATGACAAACAAAAATTAGAAGACTTTTAGTTTATTGGATTGATGTTTCCAATTAAATTTGATTTTAAATCTTTTGAGATGTCACATAAGACCGCGCCAGATCTATCTATGTGACATATTTTTCTTGAAAAAGCAATTGTTTTTTGCCACTAGTTTACTAGTGTCCAAGCAAGTTGCAAGGTATCTGCTTTCTTCTTTGCCAAGGAAAATACACCACCCAAAGTCCTTTCTTCAAACTGAAGCATCATTTGTTATCTATAAATTAAAGCAAATCGTGACTGCAAACAATTAATTTTCAAATTCTGGGACAAAAATTCTAAAGCGTACGCCGCCCCTACTTTCAAGGAAGAATGGAAGATGTTCTTAGATTAAGAAATTAATGTTTTTGTTTGTTTTCTTTATGGTTTGGAATAAAGTCAAGTTCTAGTTTCACATACTCGTAAGTCTTGTATTAGTTCGGATCATCACTAGGAAATATATAAATGATAACACCAGTCGTTCATGCATATCATAAGATCATAATTGTGTGTATGCATATAATAAGGCGATACGTCTATCATTAGCAATCTAACATGAAGTTTATATGCATATAGTTCTTTATGGCAGTTGTGAAAAGCAATTTTACCTATGTACCATGATACGGATTTGATCCCCATGTATCGTCCTCCTTTATCGAACTAACTGTTTAACCGTTTACGCTCTCGCTCAACTAAACCTAGAAAACAGAAGCAAAGCACCAAAAGTGCATGTTCTGGCTAGTTTAGGCATCTTTCTTTACCAGGGTTTCTAGCTGACCTAATTTTGTGAAAAAAGTGAAACCTTGAGATGTAACTTCTGATCATCGTATTTTGCAGTTGAAGGAACAAAATAAAGATAGAGCTACTGGATGGATGGAGGGTGTGTATAATAAAACGGATAACAAATGCTGCAACAAGACATATTCTAAGATTAATTCCTGTCACGAAGATGCCAATTTTTTGGGCTCTGGGGGGAATAAGAATCTCTGATATATAGCGGAAGGCTAGCTATAAGTGATTCGGGCGGCCATGTATGTTTCACTTATATTTTCAAGGGAATTTGGGTTTGATTTCGACCGCATATAGGGAGAACATATGATAGATTCTATCAACCTTTGGTTATATATCTTCCATGTATATTTCAACAGCGTCTGTATTCTTCTACATTTTGTTTTTCTGTTTATACATATATACAATTAAGAATATTTTCTGGCCTCTTCTTCGGCATCTTTTAAAATTGCTATTATCTGGTATAGCTGGATTAATTGCTCTAAATTTATACTGAAGGAAAAATTGCCAAAATTTTCATATCCTTGTTATTACCTTCAAACCCTACCTTAGTTTCGTCTTTAACCATCCAAAAGACATATATAATTTGGAAAAAAGTAGCTAGCTTGAAACTAATCATGGGTTTGAGGGGAAGTGTGTTATCAATCGATGCTTCCCTTGTTTGCACTCAATTCATTATTCTTATAACAATTGATGATTTTTATTTTTATTTTTTTGGGTTGAAATCAGTTGATGATTCCTTTATTAATTTGTTCAATTGAAAGACTAACAAAAAAGTGGAGTATAACTGTATAGTGGAGAAAATGTAGTAGTGTGAAAATCATTTAACAATAAAATCACGTGATAGCTAGAGTTTATTTACCTTTTTTATTTAGATTTTACTTCATATACTTCAATATTATAACACCAACCTAAACAGTGGCGGATCCAGGAAATAATATTAGGGGGGTCAATAATAGCGCGGGCAGCTTGCAAATTTTTTATACTAGAAATAGTATGCATATTGTCATTTCATCAAGTCTTCGTAGGCCTGAAGTCATTTGAAAATGTATACTACAGACATGGTTAATGTATGCAAGGGACAGCACCCAAGGTATTCACGGACATTCATCGGATTTTGGTAGGCCTGAAGTCGGTTGGAGGGTAAGTATGAAGTCAACTTTAATCTTCAAAAGGGCAACACTCAAGGTATCCATGGACATTCACCGAAGTTCGGAGGGTCAGCACCTAAGGTATTTATGGACATTCATCAAAATTCGGGGGTCAGTTGACCCCTCATGCCCCTTAATGGATCCGCCAGTGAACCTAAACCATTAGCGAGATCGGAATTTGTAGTAAAAATAGATAAGTAGCGTATGGAAATATAAGAATTTTTCCTCTTCATATTTGGGGATCATACATTCTCGAGTGCAACAAATGAGTTCGACTGTATCATTTAGACTAAATTGTAGTAATGGTCCCTCAACTTTAATCAAATTGGAGCAATGGTCTCTCAACTAAAAATTCATTACCATTGGTCCCTCAACTCATCAAAATGTGTAGCTATGGTCATTTCATCAAGTTCATCATAATTTTGTCAAAATGAGTTATGTTGGAAGGACCATTCCTACAATTGGGGTCCCTCAACTCATCATAACGTGTAGCTATGATCATTTTTATCAACTTCGTCAGAATTTTGTTAAAATGAGTTATGGTGGAAGGACCATTGCTACAATTGGGTTAAGAGTTGAGAGATTATTGCTCCAATTGGGTTAAAGTTAAGGGACCATTTCTCTAGTTGAATTAAAGTTGAAAGACCAATAGCAATGGATTTTTAGTTGATTGATCATAGTTGCACGTTTTGATGAGTTGATGGACTAATGGTAATGAATTTTTAGTCGATAAATCATTGCTCCAATAGTTAAAGTTAAAGGGACCATTGCTACAATTTACTCTTCTTTAATGGTGGACCCACGAATTATTAGTTATTGGGATTGCATGTATGCATGCGACTGTCAACTATTGATGTGTTAATAAACTCGATATAATTAACAGTTGACCGCTATTCATGTTTTATCATAACGATTATCTGACCGTAAATTGTATTTCTCACTATAATTAACAATTGATTGTCATCCATGCTCTTGTAACGATTCTCGGACTGTAGTTGCATTTCTCATTATATACCAGCCATTGTGGGGACCAAAACGAAGAATGCCCTTGGCCTCAGGGCTTAGACTAATGGGGCAAAATGACCATGAACAATGGGTGCGCCGGACTCTTGGGGGTTCGGGAATTCACAGTTCACACGTGGGTCGTCTCCAAAGTCAGCTCAAAAAAGAATTCAACCATATGCATGCAGTCAAAAACCCTAGCATGCACCCCGGATCACTGGATCATGCACACACTGGATAACAACACCAAGATATTGCTCTGAGTGATTAATGATAGTAAAGAGAACAATACTGGTTCTGCGTACGATGAAATTGTTTGTGTGGTGATCTGTGCTTAGCATGGAGATAAGGATGTACGTAGACTTTTCGATAGGGTACGACAAAAATTAAGGGTAGACTTTTTCATCTGTCTCGCTGTCTTATGTATTTATATAGACGTTTTTTATAAATAAAACTAATGAAAATAACTTAAAAACTTTGAGTTTTAACGATAATGGCAAAATAAAGGGTAAAGTAAATAGTACCAGTTTGACTTTTTAATGTAAAAATATAATATTTTATTAAAATAAACAGAACTGTAAGTTTTTCTTTATAACTCTTTTTTTTATATCTAATTTCTACGTACCTAACAAAAAATATATAAATATTTTTGGAACGTTTATTTATGGCTTGCTGTCTAACTCCATTCCCTAACCCAGAGTTTTTGCCTACATGTATGATGTGATGTATGTATTCAAAGCAATGGCGTGAATTGAACACGCATATGATGTCATTGTGAACTAAAGACAGGTCCATTATTCAAAGCAATGGCGTGAATTGAACACACATATTGTGTCATTGTGACGGGGAAAAAGGACAAAAACAAAAATGAAAATTTTGTTGACCATTCAGACACACTTACTCATAGAACATCTTGAAGACCAAAATGATTGGGTGTGAATGAATTGTTTTTTTTTTTTTTTTAAATCTTGATGGTACAAGGAAAATTTTATTGATAACGAAAAAAAAAGTTACACATAGTCAGAGAAAACATAAATCTTACCTCTCATAAAATAGAGATAACAAAAACAATACACGAAAAAGAAGGGCACATGGACATAAACCTTACCATATAGAAATGAAAACAAGAAAGATATAAATAAAAGAGGGAGGGACATGAAACCTAATCCCTCTAAAACCAAACCCAAAGGTCTAAACCTTCAAAACAAGTTGAGCAACACCACAAAGTTAGGGAAAAAAACAAGAAAGTGAGACAAACTTAGACACCAAAATGCACATTAATTTGATAAGTGGTAGCCAGACAAGCCAACAGAGTTCGGAAACAATGCAGCATGAGCAGTCGGTGAAGAAAAATCATGCCAAGTTAAAGTTGGAGAAGACAAGCCCATGTTAGCAAAACTGTCTGCAAAAAAAAATCCTTCCCGATATATGTGAAATGCGTAGAAAGTAATTTTCCAAATGCAATCCAAACAAATAGATCATTGCATACGAAGAGACCAAGGATGATCAAAATTAGACGATTGAAAAGTAGAACACTTTCCAACCAAACATAATGTCAACACAGCTAATATGAAAACTTTACCCCAATAATAATTGTTAATAATTGTGCACAAAAAAAAAATTGCAATAACCAATCTATTGGCAGAAACCACAAAGAAAATGACCATGAAAATTCCTGAAAACTCATCCACAAGCAGCATGATCAGAATTTTCTTTAGACAAACCATCTGTATTAAGTTTAATCCAAGGAAACCAATGAGGAGACCAAATGACAGGAAGAATAGTAAACGCCTTGTGAGAGATAGGTCGGATCCCCAACAAATAATGATTCAAGTGTCAAAACCCTGAGAGTAACCAAGAATAAACTTTCCACCGTGAACAATCGCATAATTGATAATAATCGCAAATATTGTATGGACTTGGAGAATATTTAATAAGTAGCTGCCCATATTGTAATATAAGTAGACATAATTTTCGCATATGATATAAAAAAAGGTGAATTTTACACTTTTTAACTTCTTATATACTATTTTTATTTCTTGCCGATGAATTAAATATGTTAAAAAAAAAAACAGATATGATTAAATAAAGATGTGTAAGAAATTAAAAAAATAGGAATTTTGTCATTATCTAAAAAGAATGGGTTGACAAACTCAACTACCCATATGATGTCGTGCTTGAGAAATGATGTATTTTAACACAATTCTTAGCATATCAGGAAAGACTGACAAGAATTTAGCTGAGCAGTGACAAACAACTTGACACACAACATTACGTAAACGCCAGGTGTTACATGTCAATGAACAGTTAACGAACAAGATGTTACATGTATGATCTGGTGTTGATAATAAGCTTCCACGTTGCACTATAGAGTTCTTACCTATTTTAGATATTATTACTTTATTTCTTATCAGACAAACCTTAATCATATGTTAATCATATGTTGTAAATTGCGATGTGGCCACAATTGCAGTCAAAGATGGATATATATAGTAGATTACTTGTGAATAAAGTAATGCGGATATCATTTTCCACATCGTCTTCCTTCGTTTTCCATATAAAAATTTAACAATTTATTTATAATACGATAAAAAAAGTATTTGATTCCAAAAATACTTTTGAGCATTTTCCGTTCAACTTGAAATATGATATGTTGTCACGTTCAAAGCATTTTCAAGAAAATATGATCTCGTAATCTGTCTCGTGACGTTAATTTAATTATTAAGCCACATGCATAATCCTAAAAAATAGTTTTCATCATTTTCCGTTCAACTTAAAATGTGATATATTGTCACATTCAAAGATTTTCAATAAAATCTCGTTTTGTAGTCTGTATCGTGATATTAATTTAATTGTTGACTATCTTGAAAAATAGTTTTGATCATTTCCCATTCAACTTAAAAGATGATATATTGTCACGTTCAAAGATTTTTCAAGAAAATTTAGTTCCGTAGTCTATATCATGATGTTAATTTAATTGTTGACTAGCCGTTTGCCACATGCTCACATGTACAACAGTTTGTTATTTTACATGTTATTTGTTACTTGTAATTTTATTCTTTTTATTTTGTTGGAGGATGTTTTTGAAATTATGATGATTCACCCTTTTTGCCTACCGTCTTTGTATATGTAGATGACCAATTAGCGTAACTAGGTCATTCTTGTGATAAATTATGTATTTGGTTTTCCAATTTTCCTTTTAGCAGTTGGTATAAAAATTATAAATCATAGAAAATAGGAATATATATAAGGGATCATATATTATATTAAATCATAGAATAAAAAAAGAAAGGAAGATATTAAGTATACTTCATGATATGTAGAATATATCCCTAGAGATAAATTGATTAATTGCAGTTGCATATCCAAACTTCCCAGAATCGTATCCAAACGGCCTTTGATTTGAACTGATATGTATCAACAGTGCGGTCTTTGTTGAACAGTGACCTCCAGTCAAAGTAACGCGACAGCTAGGGTTACTTGCTTATCGTGACTTACGAGAGGCCACAACCCACAAGTTGAAAATTACTGTCAAAAACTTTAGAAGAAGGGAAACCCCGTGTTGTTTCTGCTAATTAACCTACTTGCATGTCTCTTTCAGTTTTGCATCTTTTCATGTTAAGGAAAACAAACCAGTTAATAAATAAACACGAGGTACATAATGCAATGTTTTCTCACCGTGCATGTGTTTAAACCTAATTTGTATGTTTTGTTTATTTAACATTATCTGACTTTTAGTCGAATTTTGAGAATATCGAGTTCGCAACTAATTTATTTTTCATCATCTTAGTGTAAATAAACAGTTTGTATAAAAAAAATTATCTGACTTTTAATTTAAATTTTAGAGGAGTTTTGAACGCTAGACCAACTTAATCTTATCCATCATCTTATTTACCCTACCTACTAGCTAGGCTAATTCCAGTGTGGTTTACTGTTATGTAAAAAAGAGTTGGATTCTTTTCGTATGTACTCCGTTTGAATTTGAGTTTAAACCCACAGGGATTCTAATAGAACTAACAATATGGGTAATGCTAGGGAAACATGTCATTTATATTACTCAAATATTGATCAACGTATTTATTCTTGTATTAGTAACACATCACATGATTTATATGTTTGTTCTATAGATTAGTTTACCTAGCGTTCAAATTCAAACAACACATATTGTTAATTAAGTAGAAAATTATATTTGAACGTCATAAAATTTATAATGCAAGCTCTGATTTTAAGAGACATGTACGTAGTTTGAGGTTAAAGAAACAAAACCTAATTTTGTATAACTATGAAATTGATTCCCAATGCCCCCCCCCAATGTTTTCATCTGGATACATGTTTTCTCCAACTCCAAGCAAGGACCTTGGTCCACAGAACACTGAATTGAAGTCGTGGTAGAGACTAGAGCAGCACACTCTCAGACTCTCACAGGTCAGATAATCAAAATGCGACCATATTCTCTGTCGGCCCTTGGCCATGTGTGTGTGTGTGTGTATGCACAAAAAGAGATCAAGTTTTTTTTCATAAAACTGATGATTGAATGCATATCTTTGTGAACGTGGGGAATAGTATATATAATTCCACTTTTTACTAATGGATTATGTGATCATTTTCAACCATGTTTCACCCTAATTGTATGAAAATTTTGTCAGATAAAGATATATAATATATGGAAAAAAAATGTTAGATCTACAAAATTTTATTGACCTAGCGGTTCAGGCAACAATTTATAAGACAGATAATCTCGATACTATTATATTATCTTATTTGCATTACGACAAATAAATCCGCTGTCGTAGCACTAGCAGATGATGAGTAAGACTGATGACTCATAAGCCTTTGTTGATGGTAGGCATCAAGTAAGTCGTTAAAAAGCTAAAATTTGACTGACTTTCAATTTTCCATCACTAATCTTTTAAGAACAATATTTGGCTACTCAAAGATGAGTAGGAACTCCTCCTCAAAATTTCTCAAAATTATTCATTGTAAATTTATAGAACTTCATGTTTATAATCAGAAATGTTCATATTATAAATCACCGTATAAAGATCGCATCTGCAAAAAATCAATTAAAACTAAGATTATTTAGTCATCAAACTATTTAAAAACAAATGAACGGTATTGGTAAAAGCATTATGAACCGTCTATGTATTTGCTACAACAGATTGACTAAACGATTTTAGTTTTAATTTATTTTTTGCAGAGATGATCTTTACAAAGTCATTCATAGTATGAACGGTTTTGATCATAAGCACAAAGCTTAGCGATTAAAACACTAAGAATTTTAAGTAGGATTCCTACTCATCTTTAATAGCCAAGTATTGTTCATCTTTTAATCACAAATGTCCAATAGCATTGTGATAATGCCAAATCTTTAAGCTCCACTCTGTCATGCAACTTGGATTTCCATCTGTCAGGGGATCTAAATAATTTAAGTAAGTTGTTCGTTATGCTTGTGTTAAAGATTAAAAGAACAGAGAATATGTTCTTTATTTATTTTTTATTTTGTTCATTTGAATGGAGAGCTAGTAACAGTCGAGAGAGGATCACATATATATCTGTGTGTGTATGTATATTCAGCACCCTTTTAACATCCCCATTCTGTGACAACCTTACCTACATACCATAATTATTAGGAAGGTGAGGCACCAACACCTTTACATTAATATATAGTTTGGTGGTCAAACATTACAAGGGGTACCCTAAAATTTTTGGCTCATATTTTTCTTCTTTTTTGGATGATTTGATGTTTCCGTATCTCTCTGTCTAAGAAATATATATACAACTTCTGTAAAACCAAAGCTTATCTATTTTTAAAAATTAATTCCCACATTGTCGTTAAAGCATGTGTCTAATTTTATAAAAATAACTCACATTTTTCTCTTTGTCTGTCTCTCTATCTTTTTTTTTTCTCCATCATATTTATCTCCAACTTCTCTCTCTTCCATGATATAGTTTTTATTTCTTTTTAAATTTTTTATATTTAAACACACAGTACTAGGCTCCATCTAATCTCTACTAATTAATGAAACTCTATTTGTCAACTAAAAAAAGGACAAAAAGACAAATTAGCCTTCTATCACACAAAAAAAATGATGGGCAATAATATAATTTCAAAGGTCCAAATTTTACTGTTTTTTATTGAAGTCTCACCTACAGGTGATGTTAAAATACCTCCAATATTATAAAAAAAAAAAAAAACCTCCCACTCCCCACACGTTCTATCTCTCCCCCTCTCTCCTTCTCATTTTCTAAAAAAATGTGTTCATACACACAAAGTGTATAGCCAAATGCTAGTATTTACTAATAGAACTTGCTGTAATTTTTCAATCAAAAATAAAATTAAGGGACACTAATTAGACAATAAAAGCATCTCCAAAAGAGATTTAAACAGTCCACATCAGCAATAATAAAAATAAAAAAACAACAACACAAGTGTTGTCCAACCAAAACGTGAATTCCTATGTGTCATGACATGGGTTGGCAACAAAGGGGCTGCTGTTAAATTTGATAGCAGCTTCAATTATTTTTTACTTAATTATTAAATGTTTTTAATTAAAATTTTATTGGTTTAAACATGTATCAAGGTGATTGTTAATTGACCGTGTTTTTTTATTGGTTTAAAGCATTTACTATAATTTGAAATTTATATTTATAATTTGACGTATCGAATGGAAAGAAAAACTTTAAACAATGTAAAAGTATCACTAGCCTATAAATTTAATACGATCTAAGACCTATAAAGTTAAAAAAATACTTGCTTACATACGAAGAATTCTTATGCAAGTTACAATTTAATTGCATACACAAATTAATTTAAAATTACTTTTAAAAGGGTCTATTGACTTTTAGATGTAAAGACTAAAGAGTACTAATCTTCATTAATTTAAAGGGTTTATTGACTCTAGACCGTTCTCTCCCCAAGTTGGACTCCTTCCCTCCTATCCTTCCCGACTCTTTAAATCTCCCACCAGTCACCACTCTTTATTTCTAATCAAAATCCTCTGGCACCAGGGATTCGATCCAAATTAAACTGAAACCCCCCACCCCTCAAAGTGGGGGAAAAAAAAAAGGAGGGTGCACAAGAGAGAAAATGGTGGGTTCCTCCTCTTTTTTTCTCCTTTTTCTTCCTTTCATCCCTCACACTTTTTTCCTTTCATGCTGCTTTTTCTTTATTGCAAGTATGCCTCATGAGTTTTGGTAATGGTCCCTGTAGGAGCAAGAACAGCAGCTCAGCACCCGATGGGAAGGCTATGTTGACTGGAGAAGCCGACCTGCAATCAGAGGCCGGCATGGTGGCATGCTTGCTTCCTCGTTTGTGCTGGGTATGTTCCCTAATTCTATAGTCCTGTTCTCTTGGCCAACTGATCACCTGGGTATATGTATACCCTTGGATTTCACATGAGGATTGAGACTAGCTAAAACATACAAATCCCGTTCATTCATTCTCCACCCCTGATATCAAATTCAAGGGTGAGTGATGATTCATTTGTTGGTCACCTGATGGACAATAGAACATTTCTACCTAATCCTAATCACTCCAATCCCCAAAACAAAGAATCGGGCTTTTGAAATCATTGATGATGTTGTATTTCTAAGTTTTTGGTGGTTTTTTTCACTGATTTTTCTGCGTTTTTTGTGTGTTGTTATCCATATGTATTTAGTGGCCGAGGTATTGGAGAACTTGGCATATCTGGCAAATGCAAGCAACTTGGTCATGTACTTATCGGACTACATGCATTTATCTCCGTCCAAAGCGGCAAACGATGTCACAGATTTCATGGGCACCGCCTTCCTTCTGGCCCTTCTCGGTGGTTTCTTATCCGACGCCTTTTTCACAACTTATCACATCTACCTGATAAGTACAGTCATTGAATTTCTGGTAAATACAGTTTCCAGTTCCCCTCTCTCTCTCTCTCCTCTCTCTCAACGTTTTTTCTTTTTTGGTTACTTCTGCTTGCAACTTTCTCTTTCCTTTTTCTGTTTTCAGTTACAAGCTTTCTCTTGCTCTTTTGTTAGTTGCTATGTATATGTTGAAATCTGCACATCTCTATGCAATTCTTCCATTCCTTTCCCCTTAACTTTTGCATCATACATCATATTTTTAAGACTACTATTTCTAAATAATATTTTATATATATATATATATAAAGTAGGGTTGGTTCTGTCGAGGGAGTCCAAAGGGCACGTGCCACGTGGCTTGCAAGATCACGTTTCAGTCGGAACTGAGTCTGTGCGAGCTGGGTTGGAAGCAAGCGCCATAAAACCATCTCAGCCTCTCAGGAATTGAAAACCGTACGGATATATTGGATAAATCATAATTTATTGTGGTCAATGAGTTCACTTGGTTGCAGTTGGGGCCTAGAGAAAATATATCACTATACTTCTTTCTTTTTTTCATGGGAAAAACGTAATAGCCTTATTAAGTTAATAAGGAGAAATTCTTACATATAGTGCGGGATGACAAGACCGGTACTAGAGACACACTTTCGGTTGCTCGTTAGAATCTCTTATTATAGTGACCGTGATCTTAAGAGAGGATTTGTTAGGCAACAAAGTCAAAGTTAGGGGCCATGGTAATCTAATATTATGAGTTTTAAAATTATGATAATCAAGTTAGTTTAATCAGTATACTCTCTGCTCTGTAGTCAAGTTTGAATATGTCTTCCTATAACTTGAGTTAGTTTAGAATAAGAAGGAATAGTTCTCGGTTGCACAACAAAATTTCTCATTAATAAGGTCAATGATTCTAAAAGAGGATTTATTAGTTTACAAAGTCAAAAGTATATGAGTTTTGTAGATTTGGACTGAACTAAGTCTATTAGGGTAGTGTGCTCTTCCTTTGTACCCAACTTCACTCTACCCTAAAAGCCAAAACCTTTATGGGTTTGTGGAATTTGGGAAATTTGTTTATGTTATATAGAATGCAATTTTAGGTTAAAAACACCTAAACAAATCATACAACGTAGCTAACCAAATGGCGGGAGTCTTGAGATTGTTAGTAATAACTTATGTCACGGGTACATCGTTACTGTACTGTTGTATGTTAATGATACAAAGACATGCACAAGATCCAGGGCGGAGCCACACTATGGCTGTAGTGGGCTATAACCCAAGGCTAATTTTGAATTTTTATAAAATTGCAAGTAATTTTATTTGCAAAAGTTGTCTAATTCCATACTAGCCTGTAATTTTTTTTTTGGCAAAATTAGCTTATCTCGAACAAGAAAGAAAACATAGCTCACCCCTATAGATTTTTCCTAGCTCCGCCTTTGTTCCTATGACAATGTATCATTTGTACTAGACTTCACGATAACAGTATGCTTATATCATATAAATTGCTATCAAGATTGAGGGCCCATGTATGACTATGCATTTGTTGTCTCATATCATGCCATGACAATGAGAAACTTCGATTACTCAATTTCAGTTTGACAGCAACGCATGCATTAATACAATCTATCTTTTTCTTCTCCCTTCACAATCTTGTCTTTGCTTAGACTTGCTTGATAGAAACACTATTAAGTACTACATGATAACTTCTCACTATTATCACCCATTAGTGTACCGCCTCCACCCATGTGCTGGCCCTTTTTCTGCCACGTATACCCATGTGTTTGGGAAACATGATTGTACCAAGTAAATTCAATCATATACATAATAGATGAAAGATCCATACCCAACATTAAATTTCCTTATTTTGGATCTCCTATAACTATATGCAAGAGGAAAGTTTTTTCAAATCCGTCGGCGGTGTCTTCCGTCCAGATTCACTGAAACGCGTGTGTGGTTATGGATCCGATAAGGAGCCGGAGACTGAAAGGGATGTGAAATCAATAAAATGTGCATCAAATTAGAGCCATCAATCATGGTTTTTAGGATAAATAAGACCCCAAAAACATTTCTTTCATGTGTAGTGACAGTTCATACAGCAAGTCCTTGTTTGAGCAAAACTTCCAAAAATTGTAGTGGGGATTCAACACATGGATGTGGGACCCCATTTTTTGAGGTTTCCTTGTTTGCTTATTGGATTTATCACATCTGTACAATGCCATTTCTCAAATTTTTTTCTTCCCCAATGAAAAGGATACATTGAAATTTTTGGGGGTTTATTGTTGATGGAACATGCAGAAACTTTAGAACTCTTCTATTGGTCACTTTGAAGGGTGTGGAGCCCATTGTTTATGAGACAAAGGCCCAACATATGCCATGTGTATAGGCCAGTGCCCAGGCCCACCATACAAGAACAAAACCCAAATTCACAATCTCAACGAAGCGATATTCTAAATTAGTCTAATTCACAGAAAAGAAGATCGAGTGCCAAGGGCAAATCTATTGTCCTTACCGACCCAGCTAACTCACATCTACACCGAAATCACAGACTTTGAGAATTTAACTTTTTTAACTTGCAAATGTTTTATTCTTTCGCTTAATGTTTACCGACCCAGCTAACTCACATCTACACCGAAATCACAGACTTTGAGAATTTAACTTTTTTAACTTGCAAATGTTTTATTCTTTTGCTTAATGTTTATCTGCCTTATTAACCAATTCAAATTTCCAACATCGTCAGGGTTTGATCCTACTCACAGTGCAAGCTCGATTACCTTCACTGAAGCCACCACCGTGCACTCAAGGCAGCCTCGACAATCCATGCCAAGAAGTCGAAGGTGGAAAAGCTACCATGTTGTTTCTAGGCCTGTATCTGGTGGCACTGGGGGTCGGAGGGATAAAGGGCTCCTTACCCTCACATGGTGCAGAGCAATTTGACGATAGCACTCCACAAGGAAGGAAGCAGAGATCAACCTTCTTCAACTACTTTATCTTCTGCCTCTCTTGCGGCGGCCTGATTGCGGTGACACTGGTAGTGTGGGTTGAAGACAACAAAGGGTGGGAATGGGGTTTTGGAATTTCAACCATTAGCATATTTTTGTCTATACCGGTGTTTCTTGCTGGCTCCGCTCTCTACCGGAACAAGATACCAAATGGAAGTCCCCTAACAACCATTTTTAAGGTAAGAAAAAATTAAGACGATATTGCGCAACTTCCATGTAAATTCTAATGTTCGTGATAACATAAATTACACATTGCTAATATGCCGAGGAGATCTATAGGTACAAACGATATTCTACTTTAAACTAATCTAAAGTGTTGGGAGGGGCCTAAACATCTAAAAGGTTGCTTGAATTCCATGTAAAATAATTTAATTTGTGTTGTTATTGAGCAGGTTTTGATTGCTGCCACACTTCACAGCTGTGTGACCAAAAGTCCACGCAATGCCATTGTAAGCATGGCTCCAAGCCCTTCTTCTTCAACCCCAATTGCCCACGCGGTATCGGAATCAAACACCGTGGAGAAGGAGAATTACGCCACTGATGATCAAACTCCAACAGAAAGCCTCAAGTTCCTAAACAGAGCAGTTCTAGCGAACAAGCCAGTCCATGATAGACTACATTGCACCGTGAAGCAAGTCGAAGAAGTCAAAATCGTGCTTAAAATCCTTCCAATTTTCGCGTGCACAATCATGCTCAACTGCTGCCTAGCGCAGCTCTCAACATTCTCCGTCCAACAAGCCGCAACGATGGACACAAAGCTCGGCTCTCTAAAAGTCCCGCCGGCCTCCCTCCCTATCTTCCCCGTACTCTTCATCATGATCCTAGTGCCAGTCTACGACTTCTTCATCATCCCATTCGCACGCAAGGCCACAAAATCCGAAATGGGGATCACCCACTTGCAGCGCATAGGGACCGGCCTAGCCCTCTCCATCGTTGCCATGGCAATAGCAGCCCTTGTCGAGATCAAGCGCAAGCGTGTAGCGACCAACTCCGGGATGCTCGACTCAACCGAGCCGCTCCCGATCACGTTCTTTTGGATTGCGCTGCAGTACGTGTTCCTGGGGTCGGCAGACCTGTTCACGTTGGCCGGACTGTTGGAGTTCTTCTTCACGGAAGCGCCGCAAAGCATGAGGTCTCTGGCCACATCTCTCACTTGGGCATCCTTGGCAATGGGGTATTACCTGAGCTCAGTGATTGTTTCTGTGGTGAATGATGTTTCAGGGAAGTACTCCCAGCGCAAATGGCTGGCTGGTAAAATGCTGAATCAATACCACCTGGAGAGATTCTATTGGCTCATGTGCGTGCTCAGTGGATTGAATTTCTTGCACTATCTTTTCTGGGCAGTCAGATACAAATACAGATCAAGGAGAACAAATAAGTAAAACAAGATAGTATCTTACATGGCATGGGCACACTACCACCACAGTTTATACGGACAAAATCTTAATATGTCTATGTATTATTGACGTAGGACGTTCCCGTGCCGTGAGAGTACTCGGGTCATAATTAAGATGTGGCATCATGATCATAACTTGCAAGACAACTGCTTGGACTGTAAATATGATGGCAAAAATGTTAGCAGTTCTATAAAACTCATAAACCAAAATTACAACAACAGGGTTCTAGGGTTACAATACAACTAACTCATTCAGAATATAAAGTAGTGTATAGCAGATTTTAATAGCAAGAACACCTACCTGTGTTCGATGCCATGTCTGAGCCGCAAGTTGGTCTTCTACTCCCACTACTCAATATCTCCCTTACTGTCAGAATAGGTCTCAGTAATTTCTTAGGGTTTTTCACGTAAGGGAGCAGGGACTACAACTTCATATATTTATATATATCAGTTAGGGTTACGCCACCGGCCTATCAACGGTCGCATACCCTTATCATCTAAATGATGAAAGAGTCCTATCATGATTCAATATCTTTGCACTAAACCCTTATCAGGATTTGATCAAGTTAGCTGCATGAATATAAGACTCCATAATCCTTATGTGTTGGAGATCAACTATATCACTTTTTATAACAAATAACTCGTAAACAAGTTACTTGTCATTCAAGTGATACCAAACACTCATTTGTCATTCACTAGAACTTTTACATTCTCCCACTTGAATGTCAATGAGAAATCTCAACTCACAAGGACTCACGGTGATCACTGAGCCTTCCAAATTTGCAACCAACTTTTCTTGACAACGTGTCACTAAAAGTTGAATGTCGAACCAAGGAAAGTAAAGAACAAGTCGGTCTGTACTTTGCATTCCATGATTACAGACACATTTAACTTAAAGCACAATGTCACCAGCAAAGTCATGATAACAAGAATCATTAACCAAAACAATGATTCACAACATAAGCACATTAGCTGTTAAGATAAAATATGAATGAAAACTTCAAATCATACTAGCTGCTGATTGAATCAAAATAATGAGAGTACTGACAAAACCAACCATATTCAAACATGATTATCACAGTTAATCGAGTGTTTACTCCTACTCATTAACTGATTCAAAAGTCTCTTTAACACCCATATTGAAAACATGGCTTTTGAACACTCCCACTGGTAGAGCCTTAGTCATGGGATCTGCCACCATAAAAGTCGTGCCTATATGTTGAATATCAATAGTCCCTTTCTTAACTTCATCCCTCACCTTTAAGTATTTCATGTCCATCAATCTATTTGCCAAAGACCTCTTGTTGTTCTTTGAGGAGAACATAACTGCCTTATTATCACAAAATAACTTCAATGGTCTGTCAATTCTGTCCACAACTTGCAACCCTTTTATCATATTTCTCAACCACACTGCTTGCTTGGTTGCTGTGTAACAACCAATGAATTCAGCTTCCATTGTCGATGATGCAATCGACTTTTGCTTGGCACTTTTCCACGAAATCGCACCACCAGCAAGTAAGAATAAGTATCCATTGGTTGATCTTCTATCATCTACACACCCTGCAAAATTTGAATCTGTGTATGCCACTAATTCCAACTGGTCAACCTGACTGTAGACAAGCATATAATCTCTGGTCCTTTTCAAATATCACAACACTTTCTTAGCTACAGTCCAATGAGCTGCCCCAGGATTTGATTGAAATCTTCCTAGTACACTCACTGCAAATGCTAAGTCTGGTCTCGTGCATACTTGAGCATACATCAAACTGCTCACAAGTGATGCATAAGGTTTGGATTTCATGTTGTCCTTTTCCAAATCGTTCTTGGGACTTTGATCATTGCTGAACTTGTCTCCCTTTCCAATTGGCAATTCACCACTGGAGCAATTTTCCATATTAAATCTCTTGGTTACTCTATCAATGTACAATCGTTGAGAAAGGCCAAGAGCTTTCTTGCTTCTGTCTCGAACAATCTCGATTCCTAAAACAAATTTGGCTTATCCCAAATCTTTCATGTCAAAGCTGTTAGATAACATTTGTTTGGTTGATTATAGAAGAGTCATATCTGAACTAGCAATCAAGATATCGTTAACGTATAATACTAAAAACACAATTTTAGAACCACTTATCTTTAGATACACACACTCATCCATCTTGTTTTCATGAAAGCCAAATGCAGTCATAACTTGATCAAACTTCTTGTTCCATTGCCGAGATGCTTGTTTCAATCCATGAATGGATTTGTTCAGTTTGCAGATCAGTGATTCCTTCCCCCTTTCAACAAATCCTGGTGGCTGGTGCATATAAATGTCTTCTTCAAGATCGCCATTGAGAAATGCGGTCTTTACATCTATTTGGTGAAGTTCTAGGTCAAAATGAGCGGTTAGGGCTAGAATCACTCGCATAGAATCCTTTGTGGACACAGGGGAGAAGGTTTCATTGTAATCGATCCCTTCTCTTTGAGTGAAACCTTTGGCCACTAATCGTGCCTTATGTTTGTCAACATTTCCCTGGGAGTCTCTTTTGGTCTTAAAGACCCATTTACAACCTACTGTCTTTGTGATACCTGCAGGTTTTGGTACAAGGCTCCAAACCTGGTTTGTGTTCATTAAGTCAATCTCTTCAGTCATTGCTTGGTGCCAAAGTGGTGCCCTTATGCTAGTAATGGCTTGGTGATACGTGGCAGGATCATCCTCATCGTCAAGACTATATTCTGCTTCATTTAAGTAGACAAAATCTGGGAGCATAACTGTTTTCCTAGCTCTTTGGGATCTTCTAACATTTTCCGCATCTGGTACTTCGAGTGGTGGTTAATTTCCTGTAGTAGTGATATTCATTGGCTGCTCATAAATCTCTTCATTTGGGTCGTTAGTCTCAGCAGCATTATTTGGAGTTCCCTCTTCCATGAAGGAGATTGGTGCTTCATTTTGTGTTTCAGGTGGAGTAGATAACACCTGTGGTGGGGAAATTCTAAACCCTAATGTTATGTCTTGCGGATCAAGCAAGAGAGTGTCATAATTTCTCAGTTCCTCAAACTCAAGTGACTGTGAAGTAATGGCACACGCACCTAACTCCTCAGGTTCTTTTACAAACTTTGCATTGTGAGTTTCCATTATTCGAGAGGGACCATGTTGACAGTAAAATTTAAACCCCTTTGACTTTTCTGAATAACCAACAAACCTGCAACTCATTGTTCGTGGATCAAGCTTTTTCTCATTTGGATTATAGAATCGAGCCTCGGCTTTACAACCTCATATGTGAAAGTGATTAAAACTTGGTCTTCTTCCAGTCCAGGCTTCAAAAGGCACTACTGTCACTGACTTGCTCGAAACTCTATTGATGATGTAGTTGGCAGTTTTCAAAGCTTCCCCCCATAGAAATATAGGTAGCTTTGCCTGTGTAAACATTGACCGAATCATGTCTTTTAAAGTCATGTTCCTTCTTTCTGCCACCCCGTTTTGTTGTGGAGTCCCTGGAGTGGTGTATTGAGCAACTATGCCATTTTCTTGAAGGTATGTTGCAAAAGGACCTTTGTGTTGTCCAGCTTCAGTATACCTGCCAAAATACTCACCACCTCTATCGGATCTTACTATTTTAATATGTTTTTCCAATTGTTTTTCAACCTCTAACCTAAAAACCTTAAAACAATTTAAAGCTTCAGATTTTTCAGAAATTAAGTAAACAAAGGCAAAACGTGAAAAGTCATCAATGAAAGTGATGAAATAGGACTTCCCACATATGGTTTTGTTTGGGAAAGGTCCACAAATGTCAGTATGAATGATTTCAAGTAGATGTTGACTGCGAGTTGAACCCAATTTTCCTGTGTTGGTGAGTTTTCCTTTAAAACAATCTGTGCAGGTTTGAAAATCATTAAAATCCAATTGAGGTAACAAGTTTTGTTTGCATAAAGTGATAATTCTTTCTTTCGAAATGTGCCCCAACCTCTTGTGCCAAAGCATAGAGGATTTTTCTAAAGTGAGCAATCTTTTAGAACCAATACCTTGAACGTGAAAACATTCATGGACATATGAACATTCCATTTGCCACATATTAGTTTGTAAATAAGCGATACCAAGCAAGGAATTCATATTATTTGATTCGAAAAACCTTACACTTTTATCATCCCCAACAAAAGAAATGCCTAACTGAACTAATTTGGATGCAGAAATTAAACTCCTTCTCATTGAAGGTACATAAAGTACTGGATTCAACTCTAAAATAAAACCTGATGACATAACTAATTTAACACTGCCAATAGACTCGACAGCAACCTTACTCCCATTCCCAACATAGACATTGTAGACTTCATTGTTTACTTCCTCTGTTTTTGAGAAGCCCTGCAAGGAGTTAGTTATGTGAATGGAACATCCAGTATCAAACCACCAACTTTTAGGAGGAATATAAATCAAATTGGACTCTACACAGACAAAAACATTTGTTATTTTACCTTTCTTTGTAAGCCAGTTTTTGAAACCAATACAGTTCTTTCTCATATGGCCTGACTCTTTGCAAAAATAGCACTCCTTTTCCTTTTCTATTTCAGTGTTCATGGGTTTAAATTTGAAAGATCCTTTAGAGGTGTTAGCATTTTTAAAAGAAGAAGAAATTATATTCTTCTTCTTCTTACCAGCAGAAAACGATGAACCAGCACTGAGGGTTTTGGTCCCTTTCTCCATTTGCACCAAATTCACTTCACCAGTCTTGTCAGTTTTAAGTCGATCTTCCTCTTGAATATCAAGAGAGGCCTACACAGAAATGGGATTTAAGCACAGTTTTTTTTTTTAATCTTGTGGTCATAAGTTATCTGTCCTAGTAGAATTACAGTAGTTTGGTTCATGTTGTGAGATTGGAAATGGTCCAATGGAATATGTGTCGTGTTTTAGGAAGCAACTTGTGCTTTTTTTTTGTCGAAATTAACTTATCAATGAAGGCTATAAGATACACGTATTCACCCTCGATTTTTAAGGGGAGGAGACCTACACTAGCTATAGTACGCAAGCTGGAACTAACACTTCAAATAGGGTCCTATGGATTCTCGTATCAAAGAGGTAGAGAATTGTGAATGAAACGTTGATTTGGTCGAATAATTCTTAATAGATGATTACATTATGATTATTATTAATGTTAAGGATTAATGCATTAAACCAATAGAATAATTAACAATAAAATCACACAATAATTATGTTTAACTGATTCCATTTCTCTAGTCCACCTTCATTTCAAGTCTCAATAATCCCGAAAAGAATAATCCTAAATTACTCCGCCAAAAATACAAATTAATGTTGGCCAATGAATGGCATTCACTGCACCCGAACCCAGACACCGTGGCTGGGAGTGCCAGCGTGGACAAGAAAAAGCAAGTAGTAACCAGGTGGGGCCACCGTGTTCTTCGGTGGGCCATACGCCGTAATCTTGTAAGCAGTCGTCGACAGGTGCTCCAGGAGTGCCACGTCCAAAACCACCATCCTCTGATTCATTGCGAACGAGTGCGTAGTAAACGACGGCGTTACCAGCGCCACAGAAATCCGGGGATCCGCCCGGTACACGGATAAAACAAAGGTAACAGAAAACTCCTGCCCGTACGATACGGTATCGTCCCTCGTTTCGACGGACAGGATCGACGGCCGCAAGGGAGCGAAGAGTGGGCCCAGGTACGGCGGGTGGAACGCCTGCAGGCTGAGATCAGTGGGGAAAGCTCTCCTGAAGTTGTACTCATTGTGCGGGTTGCTGCCGCCCACCAATATTTTGCCATCTGGCACAAGAATAGCGGCGGAGTGGTACATTCTTGGAATGCTGCTCGGATTCAGCACCACGAATCTCCGGTCCGGATTCGATTCGTAGGTCCGGTACAAGACCGGGTTGAAAACCGGGTTTTCAGCGGCGTCCCAGCCCGCCGTCCCGTTCGATGCGCCGTTGATGATGATGACGTCACCAGTTGGCAGTAGCAGCATGTCGGACATGACACGTGGCATGGGCATTTCCTCCATGACCCATTTCGGATGCGGGTCGGACAACTTTATCCGACCGCAGCTGTTGGAGGCGCCGACGTGTATTTTATTTTTCGACAAGTTAAAAGCTCCGGGAAGCGCCCCGCCACATATCAAGATTTCAACTTCGGGCAGACCCGACCCGGACAAGACCCCGTTCATTTTGAGCGGGAGGAGGACGGAGGACCCCGTACTGGGATAGTTCCGCTTGACGGCGACCGGCATACCGGGGAGTTCCTTAACGATCCGGTTGTTACTGTGATCAAACAAGATTGACCGGTTGTTTGCGAAGATGAAGAGGTTCCCGTCGGGCAAAAGGTGCAAGAACGGGTAAAGATTGTTCTCCTCGCCCTGGTCGTTGGTCTCCGCCAAGAACCGGAAGTAGAACAACTTGTCGTACGACTCGTCGTTTTTCTTGGGGTAGAACTCGTAGGTGAAGGCTTTTCTTCCTCCCACGACGATGACGCGTCCGTCGGGGAGTATCTGGTTGGATGCGTACCAGCGGCGGTCGGAGAGGTTTGTCGGGAGCTCGACCCATTGACAGCTGTCGTCGTCGCAGGGTGAGAATGTGCGGATTCTTCGGATGCCGTTGTCGCCGTATCCGCCTGTTTGGACGAGGGCACCGTTGGCATCGAGGGCGCCGGAGGAGCACCAGGTCTCGGAGGCGACGAAGAGGGGGCGGGATGTGTCGGTGGCGAGGTCGTAGATGAGGGAGTGGGCGGTGCAGTCATTTATGGTCCTGTTGTGGAAGAGGTAATGACGGCAGGCGGCACCGTCGCGGAGGGAGAGGTTAGAAGGGCCCATATCGGTCCAGTCGAATATAATGACTTTGTCGTTTTTGAGGAGCTGCATGTGCATGGCCGAGACGCCAATGCTCTTGTGCAAAAGAACCCACTCGCCGCCGTCGGATACATTACTAATTTTCGTCGTACTGGAGGGCAGCGACGTCGTAAGGGATAAGTATTCGGAATGGGAGACGATGAAGAAGCAGGAGAAGAATATGGGGACGATGCAGGGGATAATGGAGGAGGAGAAAGAAAGGTTCTTGAAAACGGAGGCCATGGTTTCTTGGGTATTGATTCACTGCGCTGGTGGAGTGTACATATATATACAGTGGATTCTCACTCTCAGTGGCTGAGTGTCTTTCCGGATGAAAGTAGAAACAGATAGCAGAGGATGAGGACGATGAAGGAGGTCTGAGCTGTGCATGGAGATGGCGGTGGCCGTGTTTTCACCTATTTAGGTCAAAGCGGTAGGTTTTGTTCTGTTCGGAGGGCCCACAGACAGCA
This sequence comes from Malus sylvestris, assembly GCF_916048215.2. NCBI lineage: Eukaryota > Viridiplantae > Streptophyta > Magnoliopsida > Rosales > Rosaceae > Malus > Malus sylvestris. Next base: position 5,166,445 of record NC_062275.1, on the reverse strand, counting down.
TGGTTACTTCCAAACTGGGCTCGTGGGCCGGGCCGGGCCTAACCAATATGCACATTTATGGGAGGTTTTGGTGTAAAATCATTAAGTGGGTGAATCCGAATCGGCTTTGATGTGGATGTTCCTTGAACTTGTTCGTATCCGTTTATGGGACACGTTTTTTATTATTTGAAATTACTTTTTCAATTAAAAAGGTTAAGTGAACACTGCTGGGTGCAGAGAACAGATAAAATATGAAGTGCGAAGAAGTTAAGATAATTCATCATCTTCTTATTAACTCTAGCACAAAATGATGAATTATCTTAAGGGCCAGGGTTGTAGCAAAGAAAGATTTTTTTTTTTTTTATGGAGATATATGGCTCGTTTAGAACATGGAAGTGATTTTAAATAACTGAAAGTCTGAAAGAGTTTTTAGTGAAAATGTTTTTTAAACCAATCCTTAGTAAAAAAATCAAGTTTATCCTAGAAAAATATTTTAAGTGCTTGATTAGTGCTTCTTTCAAAAAGCACTTTAACCATTTTTTGAACTAATTTCACCAAAAACGGTTTTTGTCATTTTAAAGATACTTACAAACAAGTCTTTAATTAACCACCTAATTTCTATGAGCATTTTAAGTAAGGTTATAAATATCTCTAACATTATCAAGTATTTGTAAACGAACCACGAGCTGGTGGCCCAATAGTAAATGTTGGATTACGAGACTTCCTTAAAACTAAAAACTGGAGGTCTCGGATTCGAAACCCGATGCTGGTGTGGAACTCAGATTTGTGGCCAGGGGAGGCTGAAATACCTCTGTGAGTCTTCTAGCTCTCGGAATGAGTGGATAACTGTGACTTACTACCAGTTGTCCCCCTTTTTCAGAAAAAATATATATTTATAAACAGGCTTGTAAATAATCGAAAAAATGTGAAGCACTCTATTCTCACGATTTCATAGGTAATTTGAAAATATCAGCAATTTTAGTGAATTTGATTTACCGATAAGTCCATAAAAAAATGGAAACAATAATTTAATAAATCGACTGTCGTCTAATTATTTCATTCACATTCATTCGTAACCAAAGACCAGTTGCAACTTGCAGCATTTATTTCCAAGCATACATCATTACGGCAAAACTCTACAATGCACCTCTTATGGGATGCACCGGATCCATTGAGCGGTTGGGTTTAGAGAGTATCAATATACCCATTCAATCACCGGCGCATCGCATACATGGGCCAACCGAAGGGCTGAATTAGCAGTCTCAATTTTACCGGTGCATCCATATCGCATAGAGGGGGTGTAGTGCAGAAAATTGCCTAATACAGGCTGGTCTAGATGCTCAAACCTACAACTTTGAAGCCATTTTATTTTCCGGACTTAAATTGAGAAGCTGGTTTGATATTGCTGTGCTTTGAAAAAAAATTACTTTTGTTATACTATGAGAATAAGCTCATTTTTGCTGATTCACGTTTTCAGCTTTTTTTCACCCAAAACTGTAAAAATAAGCTGTTTTTAAGTGTTTACTAAACACCTTTTTAAGCTCAGCTTTTTTATATACCCACTTTTTATAAAAGCACTCAGTATTAAACCAGTACTAAGCTTGATTCTTTTGATAAGAACAAAACAAAACCAGAACACAAACTTTGGTGTTTAATTTAATAGATGATTGCAACTCCAAATTGCTTTCTGCATATTTCTTTTCTTGCAAAGAAAGGTACAACACACCAAACAAGGAAGACATCACAGAAAGAGGACAAACACCAGAAGAAAGATAAACGACCGCGGGGAAGAAGGCCAATCATCATGAGCAGCTTGAAGCTGGAGTGAGTCTGAGAGTTTCGAGCAGAAACTCGATAAATTTCCACTGATGGACCTTTTATATATGAACAATTAAGTGTAACAAGGATCGAATCGGATGTGGCACCGAACCAAACTTTTTTCCGATGTCTGCATTTCCATCTACCGCCAGATAAGAACATAAATGTGTTACAATGGAATAAATTTCTAGCATGGGACTGTGGGAGATATTGGTGAGATTTAAGGCAGCACTAGCAGCAAGCAAGAAGCAGAGGTTGTTACTCTCTTAAGACTTGGAAGCGCCGGCACCCATTGTTAAGCTCCGCACTGCAATTCTGACTGCACCAACAGTGCTAAGCTGCCTCATCTCGGGGCTTAGCCCATGTTCGACCTGGTTCTTACACCCTTCTTCCATCTGAACACCCACAAAGTACGCAATCTGAACAGCCATAAACATAGTAAGAGAAACAGAGAGACAAGATGAGCAACTGGGTCCATACCAAAAGATCGGGTAAAGTGGAACTAAAGTGATTTTGTCAATTAGCACTGCCAGTTGAGTACTAATTTGTATCCTTGGGATTCAAGGACGCTGTGCCTAAGACTCATAAATGGGATTTATAAACAAAATGAACAACCACATTCAACAGGCCAAAATATCAAGAGGTTCAATTCTTTCATAAAATGGAGAAAGATTAGAAATTGGTAAACTGTAACACCTCCGATGATATTATCCATCAATGCTTGTGCAATACAAAACCCATAGTTACAGCTCAGCCAACACATCTCTCCAAGTTAATAATGTCTTAGCTAATATAATTTTCTCATTTGTTCATACGGTTCCACACAAACATGGAAATCAACTGTCTGTGAACTGTGAAGCAATCCCAATACAAGAGAAAAAGGAAGGAAACTTGGTCCCCCGAAAACGAAACTGCATATTTGTATACCAGAAAAGGTTGATCAATTGAAAAGCATTTTCTGCCTTACTTTTCTCCAAGCAAAGGCACACCAATACATCTCATTGACGAAAACAATTAACAGTACAAAAAAATAAGATTCAACTAGAGTTGTGAAAGCTTTAGCCATAAAGTACCTTGCCAGAAGCATTACGAATAGGTGATATGTGAAGGAGATTCCAAAATGAATTTTTATCCTTCCTGAGAATGAAATAGCAACAAAGTCAAATCCGATGAATAATTTGTAGTGCATGTGGAACATATAGAACAAATAGTTAAGCAGCAACCTGTAATTCAAGATACGTACTGTGCATGCTGTTTCGTTTTGAATGCTTTCCTTTATCTGAGGGGAAAATAAGCAAAAATGGGATGATGCACTAACATCTATCTATTCCACCAAATCACCAAAATATATGGTGACGACATAATCACGACGAAAAAGGGAAAATACCCGATATATCATTGAGGGGTCTGTATCCGTCCCACTCAAAAATCTACAATTGCGCCCCAAGACTTCATGTCTGGTATAACCTATACAGGGAAAACAACTAAGTTGAGTAACTGCATATGCTGGATTATTCAAAAGATTTGCATACAACATGGAGTTTAGATGGTTAAGAAAGACCCTGGCAAATAGCTAACATTGTACATGTTACCTGTCAATTTGAAGAAGGCATCACTTGCATAAACTATAGGCATATCCGGTAAGTGTGAATCAGTTCTGAAAGCAACACAATCATATCGAAGCAAACAAAACGTACAATCATCAGCAATCTTCAGAAAGCATGAAACCTTCTGCAAAGTAAGGAAATGAGAATTTGCAACAACTCACAATACAAAGCTTTGTTTGATTCTACCAAGAGATATATTTAAGGCTGAACTGAGAAGTCCCACCCCACATAAGTTGCATCTCTTCCCACAAACTAATCTGCCCGTTAACTCGCTATAGTGCGTTAGCACGGACAAGATGTTATTAATAGCAGTTGCAGCTCTCGTCTTCTCTACATCACTTGCCTCACACGATTCTTCAATGTTGAATCCTGTGTGTTACATGGTAAACGAAGACTCAACCACAACAAAAATTTGGTCACAATCAAAACCAGAAACCGCAATCAACACAGCTAGAACACCGAAAAGAATGTAGTTTAAGACTAACAACACCAACAATCATAGATAACAGGAAACAACAATTGAAAAAGTAACATATTACAAAATTACTTGGAACAAAAAATTAAGAAATTGCATTACACGAACCTCTGCTATCAGCATCGTCCAATGCAGATTCCAATGACAAAACACGACCCAAATCAACCAAAGAATCAAAGCACACCTCTTTTCGACACGATCCGTAAACAATCTCACTCATCCTAGACCCCTCCTCACACAAACCAACCCCATTTCTCCCACCAGACCGCCTCGGCTTCCTCGAAATCGGAACCTGAACTCCCACGAAATGAATCACCCTCCCATCCTCCTTCCCAAAAACAGGACACATATGAAACAGCATCCAAAAGGGCGTCCCGTCTTTCCGATAATTCAGCAAATTAATCTGGACGGCTCGCTCCTCCCTGATGGCCTCCCGGACCTCCATGACCGACCGCCTGCAAGTCCCCGGACCCTGAAACACTCTGCCGTTCCTCCCGACCACCTCGTTCTTCGAATATCCCGACATTTTCAGGAACTCTTTGCTCGCGAACACGATTGGGTGCCCGGAAATCCAAGGGTCAGTGATCGTGAAGCTATCGGGCAGTTCCCCCAGAGCTTCCTGGACCCAGAGCGAGTAGCGGCTGATGAACGACTGCTCGATTAAACCCAGCTCCGATTCCATCGTCCCTGTTCTCCAATCACTTCCACAAAACCTTCGCCGCTCTGTGTTCGATCGAGTCCCAATCCCATGTGGGCACTCGTAAAGTTAAAAAATTGGAGAAAACCCAGTTGAGAAAACGAGCAGAGCACGCAGAAATTCAAAGAATTTTATCAATCGGCGTCGCCCATTGATTACTGGGTGAGTTTTGTGACATATGAAATGTAAAGATACCAGCTTTGATGAGCATTTCTTGCGAGAAAGTGAGCTTATAGTGAAAGGGAACCCATCAGGATTTTCAAATTCGAAAATATCTAGTGTCTGAGAAATACCCATCAATCGTCTTTGGTTTAATTAGTGCGAAAAATAAATAAATCTGAATTTCCGTTTTTTTTTCTGAAGCGGTATTTGACACAACAGTGTGTACAACTAGAAACCCACGAAACAGCCAACAGCATCCTCTCCGGATCATTTCGGTGGGGATTTTAAAAAACAAAACTAATGAAAATGGTTTGAAAATTTTGAGTTTTAATGATAAGGACAAAATAAAGGGTAAAGTAAATAGTACCAGAATTGACTTTTTAGTGTAAAAATGTGGTTTTTCGTTAAAGTAAACAGTACCGGGTGCTTTTCGTTAAAATTCTCTTTTAAAATTTCATGAATAGTGTTTGTTTATTGTGCACTTAATTTTTATCAAATACGGTTTGTGTTTAATTTTAAATAAAAATATTTAAAATAATTTCTGACCGCACAATATACGATAAACAAACAAGATTGGCATATTCCTGAAATCCTCACAAAGAGAATTCGACGAGGATCCGAATTCACAAAACAGAGGTGGCTGTAGCAACTGTGCAGAGTCACAATTTTTTTTTTTATATATCGATATTTTTACATTAAGGATAGAATAAGTTTGGTCACACAATGGGCAGCCTAATTTGATATTAAATTCACAATCCACAAGATTCAAACCTATACCTCTAACTTCTAAATAAAGAAAAATATCACCAGACCGTAGTACTAGATAGTAATTAAAATATCTTAATTCATTATTCTAATAGTTAACTTGATCTGGTGGTCTTAGTGAAAGAGATCGTATTCATTTTTCGTTTTCAAAAAAAAGGGGGGGGGGCTAAATAGGAGAAAGTCATAATAATTATGAATCAATTGAAATAAAGTTTTTTATTAAACTATTATTAAAACAATAATAACTAATGCTAGGAGCTTCTTTCTCATTCTCTAAAGGCTTGTTTGGATGTATTTTTATAAAAAATGTTTTTGGATTCCAAAAGCATTTAAAATGCTTCAGTTATGTGTTCCAGGAAGCACTTTAAGTGATTTTCCAGGATTTACTTGTATCTTCCCTAAATATTGGTTCTAAAAATATTTTCACCAAAAACGATTTCAGTCATTTTAAAAGCACATCCAAACAAGCTCTAAATTTTTCGAATTCTCTCTAAATTTAAGAGCATGATAGGGAGTGTGATTGAAGATGAAATTTTTCGATTTCTCTCCATATTTTGGTTAGGAGCTCATTTAGAGAATCCGTTGAAGATGTTATAAGCGAATTCACATTCATAAGTACCAATCAAAGAATGAAAAGTGCTTTCAAAAACAAAAAACAAAGAATGAAAAGTAGATGCAATAGTAGATTGCCTAGGTGGTTTGAATCTTATGTTTAAACCGTTGCGTTTTGAGTTTAAACTCTCCAACATTGCTTATATTTCAAAAAATTTGGAGGAATACATGCTAATTTGAAAAAGGATCCTCTTACGATCTTTCCTTTGTCATTGTTTTGGTGGGATTCTGGTTATCCTCATCCCACACACACCTTTGTCATCGTTTGGATTGTTGTGGTGGATGTCGGTCCAACAGGATCCACGTAGTGAGAATCCTATAGATTCGTGAATCGTGTTCATTCATCGTATATCATGCGATCAATTTTTATCAAGTACTGCTTATATTTATTTTTAAATAAAAATATTTAAAATGATTTTTGACTGTACGATATACGATGAACAGACATAATTCATGAATTTTAGAGATCCTTATAAAGAGGATCCGGCAAGAATCCGAACTCGATGTCGGTAGTCCACATCCCACACACACCTTTGTGACTCTTTGAGGAGTTTTGTGGTGGGATGTCGGTAATCTTCATCCAATTGATTAATTAATTTATGTGGGTTCCCTTGGTTTAACCTCCTAATCACATCTTAATCACCTCTCCATTTCATTAATTAATCTTTGTGCGTTCCCAGTCGCTGTCAAACGAAGCTGGGTCCAAACAAAACAAAATGGGGTTTGAGTTCGAAAACGCACTAACCAACGTCTAATCATACTTATCCAGTCCGCGTCAATGTCATCCTGTGTTGTTTCTTTGTTTATGCGCCGCTGTGCTTGACGTGTCATGTAAGTACAAGAGCCAATTGAGCAAGTGAATAATCCATATAACGCAGTTTCGTTGTTACATGATTAGGGATGGACAATGGTTATAGCGGTCGGGTAATCAAGCTTATTTATCCATAACTGTTTATACTTAAACCCGCATAATCGTTTACCCTTTGGATAATTGTCTAAAATAGTTATACTCATACCCATAACCATTAATAAACGGCTAACCATACCCATAATCGCATACATATTTAACCGTAGCCGTTTAATACAGGTTTATCTAACATCTTTATAGGGACATTCATTATACATTTCCGTATTTTAATTTTTAAGTCATTATACCATTCCAATAATTGAAATAATTCCAATAGTTTCGAAGACATTTCAGTCAATTTCACGATTACCCGCAAGGAATTTAAATTAATTTAGTGAATTCCTTGTAGATGAAAATCATCATTCCTGCAGCAGTGTTATTGAGAGAATGACCAATGAATTTCTTGCTAATTTATTGGGTGCTATGTATTATTGGACCGAGAACATGGTTTGTAATTTTACATATATAAAATAAAGGGAGCTTTTGACACACCCCGACCTGGAATGTCCACTAGAACTTCGAATTGAGCTGTGCTGGCTGACACCTGGAAGGTGATAAAGTCATAGAATGTGATAATGTGTAAAATGTAAATAAATTTAAAACTAAAAGTGCCTATATACACAAGTGTGTGGTGAGCGGGTATGGACCCATTTCACATGTGATAAAGAGCATAAGAAAAGTACAGTGAGGTAAGATAATAATTATATCATCATAAGGAGCCACCTGAAGTGGGAGTGCCACAAGTCCTCGTCGATACAGAATTTTGCTACTAGAACGTTGAGGGGTGTAAAATAGAAAGTGTGAGTGGGTAAACAAAGATTTTCAAAATCATTTCAATTATCAAGGATAGTAACCATTCGCCGTAAAACCTGTATAGTCTCCAAAAATTTATACTATGTAGAAGTATGAAATCAAATGCATACTAACAGCAAATCTAGAAGTATACCACTACCCAGCATCTCATTAGTAATATAAATAATCATGTGCTTAATAACTCATACTAGTACACAAGTCGGAATCATCTAAGGTGACATGTACGACTGCACTCATATCTCATCAACTAATGCTAGCACATAAGTCGGAGTCACCTATAGTGACATGTATGACTGCACTCATATCTCATCAACTAATGCTAGCACATAAGTCGGAGTCATCTATAGTGACCTGTACGACTCATCCATATCTCATCAATCAATGCTAGCACATAAGTCGTAGTCACCCATAGTGACATGTACGACTTATCTATATCTCGTCAATCAATGCTAGCACATAAGTCGAAGTCACCTATAGTGACATGTACGACTTATCTATATTTCATCAATCAATGCTAGCACATAAGTCGGAGTCACCTATAGTGACATGTACGATTTATCCATATCTCATCAATCAATGCTAACACATAAGTCAAAGTCACCTATAGTGACTTGCACGACTTATCTATGTCTCATTAATCACAAGTATGTCATTAGGTAACATAATTGTCGATTTATTTGATAGATATGAATAACTAAACAATTTTCAAATCGCATGAATTTTTCTAGATGAACATTAATTTACCCAAAAAAAAAAAACAGAAAAGGAAAACCTGTAGCTAGGGCCCAATTTATTTGGGCCGATTTTCGGTCTTGTTCCCTTCTCTGTTGGGCTTCATGAATTTAAAAGTCGGGCCCAAAAAACCAACAAAGTATTATCTTCCTTTTAGTTTTTAGTGACGGTTATGGTGGCAACGCAGTGGTGAAAGGGAACCCGAAGTTCACAATCAGAGCTCGCAGACTCTCCCTTCTGAACTCTGATCGCACTCCACCGTCGCATCACCGTCGTTCAACTTCCGGAGCTTAGGATTCGGACTCTTCAGGGGAGAGAAGCACCGGAATCGAACAATTAGGGCTTTCAGCTTCGAAACCTTCCGGGATTGCGATCACCGCCGAGGTTCGACGGAGGACTCGATCTCAGGTCAGTAGATTTGGTTCTGAAGAACAGCTAAATGGAATTTAGATTTTGAATTGTCAGTCACTTGTGACTCTGGATTCGGCATTGGAAGGCCAATCTCGAAATTCAATTCCAATGCCGAATCCTTGGAACCAGAGAGAGCGTTAAAGATTTCGTATCGGGTCGTGAGGATTTCTAGAGTGTGATTTTTGTTTGCTTATTTGTTATACATATGCCATGAATTATGAATTCAGATTTAGAGTATTTGAACTGTTTGATCAAGTGGCCATTGTTGAAGTAGTGTAGTAAAAGCCTATGATTTGGATGGCTTGCCAGTGGAGTTTGACTGCGGGTGTCGGAAATTCGGGTGCATGAGAAATGTGTCTAGTAAGGTGATGGAGAATTTTCGGGTGGTGAATTTCACTAGCTAGGCACTTTTAATTTCCCTGTCGATGAGATTCACACCAGCTTCATTGAGATGGATTCGCATGTTCAAGCTATACATACACATTCGCTTGGTTTAACATAACACATGTTTCATTTGACTGACAACATTGATTGGTTTTACAGTGGTGGGACAATGAATTTCCTTATGCGATCTACTCAGCATGTACAGCGTGTGACGGCAGAGCAGCCGTCTGTTCCGTTTGTACCGCCTGTGCCTCCTGTTCACGAACCACCTGCAGAGACGTATCCTACCCCAAAATCTGCAACAACCTTGGAGAGTCTAATTGGTGAAGATTCATATCCACAGTATTCCACAATCGAAGATAATGCTGGAGAAAGTGAATCTAGAGGTGAAAATGGAATTGGTGCAGAGAAGGAAACCTCTGTCATAGCAAAGCATTATGATGTCTCTGATGAGGAGGGATGGATCTCCATTCCATACAGTAAGTGCTTTCCGTTATACTAAACTATGTTCTGATATTTTGCATATGAGTTATGATATACAAAAATGTAGTTGACTAAGTACTTACATTATGTATTAAATACGTAATTCTACCATGGTGATTATAAACTAGTATGTATAAAGCTTGTTTTGCTCTTGCAGAAGAACTCCCTGATAATTGGAATGATGCACCGGATATACAGTCATTACGCTCTCTGGACCGGTCCTTTGTTTTCCCTGGTAGTTCTTCAATCTCCCGACTCTTTCGGTCTTGACATGCCTTTTATATTTCACATGGAGGACACATCCTTCATTAGGACCTGAAATCTATTTTTTAATCCAGGTGAACAAGTTCATATCCTTGCATGCTTGTCAGCGTGTAAGCAGGACACAGAAATTATTACTCCCTTTAAATTAGCTGCAGCCATGAGTAAAAATGGCTTAAGACTAAGCCCAAAGAAACAAAATGGAAATGTGGAAGATGGCAATGGTACATTGTTGGGAAAGGGAGATATGAGTCCTGATAGTCAAGGTGCAGATCAAAATGGTGAAACCCTTTCAAAAGAGAAGACTGGTTCACAAAAGGATGTTTCTGCTAGTGAATCTCTTCTCAGAATGGAGGATCACAAAAGACAGACGGAAATTTTATTGCAAAGGTTTGAGAGTTCTCATTTTTTTGTTAGGATTGCAGACTCAAGTGAGGCACTTTGGGCAAAAAAAGGTACTTCTAAGAAGTCTTCAGAATCGGTTGATGTGGATGGTCAAGAGTCCACGGAAGATGGAACCCAGAAAACTGCAGTAAATGCCATTATTGATAAAGGGAATTTTGATCCCAAAGTCTCTGGAGGCGTAGCAAGAAATAATGTCAAGTGTTGCTCTCTTTCTAATGGAGACATAGTGGTATGTGCAATGAAGCTTGTAGGTTATTCATTGTATAGATACGTATTGTGTGTATACTGTATATATATGCACGCACACCATATGTATATTCATATCATACTTCAACTCGCTTGAGAAACGAAATATCAAATAGATATCGGGACATTGTTTTATGGTGAAAAACTGGGTATCTTCTATCTTCACCAAAGATTTTGTTTAGCCATCCAGCTAGTCTTCACACTTAACCCCGTATAATCCCAAAGTACCTCTCATATAATTTTCTTTCTTTTTCTTAGGCTGACCACGGCTCACTGGCAATGACTGTTGCAGCCGGAATTTTTTAAGATTTATGTTATTCTGTGCTCATCGAATTTCCAATGATTTTGTTTTCAGGTGACGGTAGGAAAACAATGTTAATTGAATATTAGATAGGTGTGTTTAGCAGGTTTTAGGTGTACATTGAAGAATCCATGTCTTATATGTTTTTGCTGGTTTGGTCTTCATTTGTTAGCTGAAAGTTTAGAGTAGAATTTCCTCCATATTCATACAGCTTTAGTTGTTAAGCTTCCTGCAAGGTTTTATAAGAGAAAATCCCTGGCGGGTCTTAGTTTGTACTAAAATAAGTAAGTTTTGTAACTCTGATAACAAATTCCTTACCCCTAAGTTAAATTTTCTACGGTTGCTTTGTTTATTCTATACCTTCCATTTTAAAATATACTGAATTTTCTTTTTCCTCCCACATTCATGGCTATTGTAAGCAGTTGTTCAGATCACTTATTCTCATTCCATTTTCTTGTTTGGAAGGATGCAGGTTCTTTTACAAGTGAATGTTGGCGTAGATTTTTTGAATGACCCTGTTATTGAGATTCTTCAGTTTGAGAAATATCGTGAGAGAAGTTTGTTTGCTGACACTCAGGACAACTTAGTTGATGCAAATCAGGACCCATGTGGAGAATTGTTGAAATGGTTGCTCCCTTTGGATAACACCCTTCCACCTCCAGCTCGCCCTTTATCTCCTGCTTTAACTTCCAATTCAGGAATTGGTAGCACATCTCAAAAATCTGGTTCTCAACTCTTCTCCCATTTTAGAAGTTACTCCATGTCATCATTACCACAAAATACTACACCACCACCTGCACCTATTAAAGCTGCAAGTTCTAAGCCAAGCTTTGATCTTGAAGACTGGGATCAGAATTCATCTCAGAAGTTCTTGAAGAATAAAAAAACTGGTGGCGAGGGGCTTTTATCTTTTCGAGGCGTGTCATTGGAGCGAGAAAGATTTTCTGTTTGTTGTGGATTGGAGGGAATCTATATACCTGGAAGAAGGTGGAGGAGAAAACTTGAAATCATACAACCTGTAGAAATCCATTCTTTTGCTGCTGACTGCAATACAGATGACCTTCTTTGTGTCCAGATAAAGGTGTGAGCAATGATTGACTAGGTCAAGGTGTTTGTTAATTGTGCTTTTGATTTTCCTCCTGGAAGTTTTATAATGTCTAATCCCTCTTGTTTGAAATGACATTTTTGTTAGGCTTTGTCTCACATTCCTATTAAGTTATCATTTTGTTTTGCAGAATATTTCTCCAGAACATGGGTTAATACTTGTTTTGCCTTGATATTTTTATAATGTCTAATATCTTGTTAGGAACGACATGTTTGCTAGGCTTTGTCTCACATTTTCCTTTTGTTGTGCAGAATGTTTCTCCAACACATGCACCAAATATTGTGGTGTATATAGATGCTATAACAATTGTTTTTGAGGAGGCTTCAAAAGGTGGACAGTCCTTATCATTACCAATTGCATGTATAGAAGCAGGAAATGATCACAGTTTGCCAAATCTAGCCCTCAGGTTGTTATGTCTCTAGTATCTCAATTTGGTTTTCATGTCACACTGTAGTTTTCCTTGTTACAGAAACTTCATTTTTCATGGTGATTGTGTGTTTTATATCACATTAATGCCTAGGATTAGAAAATTATATGGATCGGTTGAAATTCCTGGTACTCTGTGTTCACGTAGAAGTTCCTTTGCATGTATAACAGTTGGCAAATTCTCTTGAACTTAGAAAGAGCTTAGATGCCCGAAAAATGGGTAAAAACACAAAATGACTTACATCTAGTTAGATACAAATTTGGGGTAGGAGAACAACCTCTGGCTACTCAGATAGCAGGTCTGACACAGCAAACACACTTGGTGACATAGAAAAAGGGCACCATCATTCTGGAGTAAAGTTGAAGCTTCATATCTTTCGTGTTTGAAACTCATGTTACATTGTTACTTACATCACACTTGTTTTGAAGAAAGATGTATAGTTTTTGGAATCCCAATTTATTTGTTCTCCTCATTAAAATTTCTCATGGCAGGAGAGGTGAAGAGCACTCCTTTATTCTTAAACCAGCAACATCCCTGTGGAAGAATTTCAAGACTGGTGGTGATAGAAGAACTCAATCATCACAACTACAGGCTGGAAATGCTGCACCAAGCTTGCGTTCGCCGGCTAAGACTGTTGAAGGAAAGAAGAGTGCTTCAACTGCTGATCAGTACGCAATTATGGTATCATGTCGGTGCAACTACACTGGTAATTATATATCTCTCAATGTTCCATGGTTGGAGGACCTAAGTTTTAATTTCTAATTCTTCTCCTTTTATGTTACATCTGCAGAGTCGAGATTATTTTTCAAACAGCCAACAAGTTGGTGTCCGCGTGTTTCAAGGGATCTTATGATCTCTGTTGCAACTGAAATGTCTGGACAATCTAGTGCACCCAATGGAGGAGTCTCTCAGCTTCCCGTTCAGGTTTCATATACTTGGTAGCACGAATGTGTCTTTGTGGGATTTCCCTTTTTCATGTTGTATTAGGTTCCATCTAACTTTTCAATCTTGCAGGTCTTAACTCTTCAGGTTTCAAATCTAATGTCAGAAGATCTAACTCTGACAGTTCTTGCTCCAGCTTCTTTCACTTCCCCTCCTTCAGTGGTCTCCTTGAACTCATCCCCTACTTCACCAATGAGTCCATTTGTTAGTTTAACTGAGTTTACAGGAAAGAGTCCTACAATGCAGACGATAAGCTCACCACTCCTTTCGGACAATCAGAAACAACATGGGAAAGGTGGAGTTTGGCCAGCTTCTTTTAGCGAACAGACTTCTCCATTATCTGATGCCATTCCAGGTACCGGTCCGTGTTGTACACATCTGTGGCTTCAGAGTAGAGTTCCACTGGGGTAATGCTCTATTTTCTTCTCTCTCTTTTTCATTTTGTATTCATGGGTATTCCAGTTATTATAATTTTCTCGTCACAACAGATGCGTCCCCTCTCAATCTATGGCAACCGTCAAGCTTGAGCTACTTCCATTGACTGATGGCATAATTACACTGGACACTCTACAAATTGATGTGAAGGAAAAAGGTAAACATCTTCGTATTCCTACCATTTTCTGTTTCCACACACCACTTTAGGAAAAATGAGTGGTTTACGTACCTTCATGTCACGCAAAATTTAATAGTACGTTTGGATAAGGGTTCATTAGTTGATACTTAGGGGGTATGTTCTACAGTTTTACTGTTCAAATTATGTCCTGCTTTGACTGTTAAACAATTATTACTCAATAAGTCTGAAAAGAAAATGATAAATAGCACTTGTTTAGGCGTATTCTGTTAAGGAATCTAGGTCCGCTAATTTGACTGCTTAAAGATGGAGCATTAGGAAAAAAGGAACGAGTATTGGGCAGTCAATTTAATCAATAAGTAATGAATCGGTATCTAGAAGACACTTTGGTTGGTTTTCTGCTTTCTCTCGGGTTCCTCTCTCAGAACTAAATCTCGTACCATTTACGAGGGTTATCCTTTACTTAAATGTGAAAATCCAACCGATGAATTTGTTGTTCTGATCGAGTACCATTTTCTTGCACAACAGGTGTTACCTACATACCCGAGTACTCACTGAAGATTAATGCGACTTCCAGTATTTCCACAGGGATTATTTAGGAAATATCTAGTGCAGCATGCATGTCACTCTCCCACTTTAAACCGAGCCGTTGAAGAATTTTGAACCGTCACATGTGCAGTCATCCAGCATCAGGCTCTTAACAACAGGCGCTGCGCCGAGGTTTGCTTTTGCCTTCTTTAGTCGAGATTCGCGAATTCGTTCCAGAAATACAAGGTTCCCTGTGTGTTGTAAATGGTGGTTTGAGAGGGGATAGGAATTGTTGCAAATATCCCTTCGATGGGAGACTGTATTCTCTGTATGTGTTGAGACGTAACCATTTTATACAGAAAAAAATTATAGAGACTTTCATTGAGTTTTATGCATGGCAATGACTTTGGCTGATTCTTTTTCTTCATTGTTTTCTTCTTCCTTTATTCTGTTCCCCACATGATGTGATAGCATTTGCAAATTTCCACAAGAACGTACCTGCATCCGGTACGTCGGTGCAGTGTTTCAAACTTAGCACGCAATATAATGCTATTCGTTATAATTCTTTTAAAAGCAGTGCGTAATTGGTACTATTAAATTAGCGTTGCTAGCAAAAGTCTCATTTTGAAAAGCAGTGCATTACTATTACTGTTATAGTAGCGTACCTAGTGAGTCTACCTAGTAAAAGTCTCTCATTTTGAAAAAAAACAGTGCGTTACTGGTACTGTTACAGTAGCGTACCTAATAAAAGTCTCTCATTTTAAAAAGCAGTGCGTTACTTTTACTGTTATAGTAACGTACCTAACGAGTGTATCTAATAAACTTAGCGAGTGTACCTAATAAAAGTCTCTCATTTTAAAAAGCAGTGCTTTACTGGTATTGCTATAGTAGTGTACCTAACGAATCTAAGTGCAATGCCAGCATAACATTCTTTATTCATCTGGTTTTTTTTTTCTTTTACTAGTAATGACTACACATTTTCGTTTTCTCCTTTTGCACTTTTTTTTTAATTACTCAATTGAACAACTAAATAAGATTCTGAAATACTTTCAATTTAGCATAACAAAAACAAGTGGAAAATTGAAAAAAAGAAAAAGATGAGAATAATAAGATGCACACATTGCAGGCAATGATGCCTTTTGCAAAATTTCTATGAGGACTTACAAACATCAGATACTTCAGGATACGGTATTTCAAACTAATAACGTAATACAATATTACTCATTTTGATTTTTTAGAAAGCAGTACGTTATCGGTACTGTGAAAGTAGCGAAAAAATAAATAAATAAAAAAACCCCAAAAAAATTAAATAAAAGATGAGAACAATAAGATGCACGCATTGCAGGCTTTGAGTAGTTAAGTGATGATATAAACCTGACGCGCGCGTTTCCGTCCGCCCACCCGCCCGCCCCATGATGATCCTCTCTAGATTCTTTTTAAAAGGATTTTCGGAATCCTCAAATCGTATTTGTTGATTGTATATCGTGCAGTCAGTTTTTGTCATATATTATTTATATTTAATTATAATAAAAATATTTAAAATAATTTATGATCGTACGATGTACGATGTACGATGTCCCACCCTCTCCCTTTCTCTCTCCTGCCCGAACCGTCCCTATTTTTCCACCTCTACCCCCTCCATTTTCCCAAAACCTCAAAGCCTTTCACCTCGTACGGTCCAGCAACACAACGGGTAGCCCGGACATGCCACATCCGCTGCCCGTTTTCTCCAGGGCAGCTCAATATGCTTTTTTTTCAGATTTGGATCCTCTCTCCTGCTGATCAAGTAACACGGATTGTTGGAATCAAAATCTAACGGTTATAATTATTATAATTTTTAAAGGATCCTTTTATTTGTAGTCATTAAATTATGATCAAACGATCGGTATTGCTTGGTCAAGAGGATTTAGACCCTCTGAAGATGATCCAAATACCTTTTTTTCCTAGCCTTACAGAACGGGTAGCCCGGGCATGCCACATCAGCTGCCCTTTTTTCCGGGCAGCTTGATTTGCTTTTTTCTAGTTTTCGGTTCCATTCAAAATAGTTAAAAAAAAATTGAGGAGAGAGAATCCGATAATTCGATATTTTGGCTAATTATTATTTATTTTGGTCCCAAAAAAACAAATATTTATTTTTTTCACCAAACTTTAAACTGTTAGCTTGTGGGAGTCCATTTTCTGAGATTTCTGCAGACATTTCTGGGTTAAAACTGAAAATTTGGCTGTTCCTATCTGATAAATAGGACACTTCCCTCTTGGGTTTTTTTTTTTCTTTTTCCCCACGAGCTGATTGATTTCGCTTCAAGGGTTCGTCGAATTTGATCTGCTTTCCGCGTGATCTATCTGTTTTTTCAGCCGGGTCGTCTTTTTTTTCCTCTAAATTCAGTCGGGTTTTTGTAAAGTTCGGAAATTTCAGGGATTTTGGTGGGTTTTTCGTATGGGTTGTGTCGACGGCGGATAGAGGCGGTTCTGGGTGGTTCTGCGGGGGTGGGAAGGTGGTGGGTTTGGGTGTTTGATGGTATCTGGATTTGATCGTTTTAGGGTTTGTGAGAAATGGGTTTGAAAGCTGAGGATGGTAAAGTGGAGGCCTGGGACATCTGCAAATCGAAGGTGAGGAGGAAGAAGAAGCAGAAAGCTGATGGGGATGATGATGATGACGTGGAGGAGGAGGGGAGTGGGTGTTGGGTTAGGCTGAGGTACTTTGGGAGCTGCATTTCTTCAAGATCCAAAGTTGATAGCTCAATCAGTGGGACCAGTAATACTCACTGTGGTGGTAACTTTCTGCTTCTCTTGGAATTACCTTTTTTACAAGCTCATATGCTTCAAGTATGTTTGATGAGATTGATTGCTTTTGGGGATTGTTCTGTTGTTTCTGTTTGAGCTTGTGTTGTGTAATCTGTAGAGTTCTTACTTTGTTAATCATAGCATAAGCAAATTTAGCCTCCCATAAGTTAGCTGCATTATACTACTTTGGTCAAGCCGAAGAGCTTTGCTCTTGGTAGATTTTAATCAAAGCATGATAATTCCCAGAACTTGTGAAGAGTATACCTGCAGTGACGGGGGTAAATTTTGAGTTTTGGAGGGGGGGTTTTAGAGATGAAACCCAATTGAGCTCTTTTTTCTTTCTCATACGAGAATAGCCTCATTGGTGGCTGAAAAATCCTCTCTTGGTCCTCAAAGAAACATTCCACAGAAACATGTGAGTTTGGTTTTGAGAACAAGAGTAATCCCTCCTCTTTGCTGTCTCCTATAGCGGGAAAACAATATCTTAATTCCAGACTGTATGACTAAATGAATACATAAGACACATTTGCGGAAACTTGAAGTATGTTCTGCCTTATTAAAAAGATGAAGGCTTGTGTATTCTGATAATGTACTACCCTGTAATTTTCACTTTCTTTTAGTTTGTTGGATGCTTTGTATAAAACTTATCTGTTTCTTCTGAGGATTGTCAACCAACAAACTAGGGCTGTCTTGTATGGAAGGAAATGAAAACTAATCACCAACTAGGAAGCTCAGTCTGTTGTGATTTAGGACAGTGAGGTTGATAATTAAGGAATTGGCAAGGAGATGGTTGGGCATGCGGATGAAATTTTGGTAGCAGCGGTGAGGGTGTATCATTATGGTATGGGAAATGAAGCCATAAGGGGTGTGTGCTATTGGAGGATAGAATTTATGGCTTTAGCAAAAATTTCCTGGGTTTGGAAGAGTGGTTTTTGAGTTGAGTACATAGTAATTCTAGATATAAACTAAGTTTATAAGATACATGGCATATGTCAGATGGCTGTCGTTATGGTGTCTAATTTAGCTGGTCTTCTAATTTCCTATTCAACGCTACTAACTCATATGATAGAGCACTTCCATTTGACATTAATCTGGTATATCTTTTTGTGCAATTCATCGGTTATGTGTACTTGTCTTCAAGAATAAGTTCTTACATCAAATCCTTTGTATGCTTTAAACTTAATTTGCTTACTGGGAACATGTTTTCAACTTAGTACTATTAAGAAACCATGTTTTTTAATTTGTATCAGTAGTCTAATGTATTGGTTTCTCTTTTGGTGTGTGCAGAAACTAAATCTATAAATGATACGAGCAGGGACCAACCAACAGCTACTGTAGTCTCTTCATCAACCACTAGTAATACAGAAAGTAATGCATCCACTTCCAAACTTGAAGAGGAACTTAAAGTTGCTTCACGGTTGCGAAAATTCACATTTATTGATCTTAAATGGGCAACAAGAAATTTCAGACCTGAAAGTCTTCTTGGTGAAGGTGGTTTTGGTTGTGTGTTCAAGGGGTGGATAGAAGAAAATGGAACTGCTCCAGTAAAACCTGGCACAGGTCTTACTGTTGCCGTTAAAACTCTTAACCATGATGGACTTCAGGGTCATAAAGAATGGCTGGTTTGGATCTGTCCTTATTTTTTTTTTGTAACTTTAGCACTACTAAATATTTGGTGTTCTCTGCCTATCTTTTATTCAATTATTGATTTTTGTTTCGCTTTCTATGTGGCAGGCTGAAGTAAATTATCTTGGTGACCTTGTCCATCCAAACTTAGTTAAACTTGTAGGATACTGCATTGAAGATGATCAAAGGCTGCTAGTGTATGAGTTCATGCCTCGAGGGAGCTTGGAGAACCATCTATTTAGGAGTAAGTAACTGCCTTTTTGAAAATCTAATTTTCATTCAGTGCACCCAATTAGCCAATTACGAGTATTATTTGGCATTCTTTGACAATATCTGCTATGTGCAGGGTCGTTGCCTCTTCCATGGTCTATTCGAATGAAGATTGCATTAGGTGCTGCAAAAGGCCTTGCTTTTCTCCACGAGGAAGCAGAAAGACCTGTGATCTATCGTGACTTTAAAACCTCCAACATTTTATTGGACGCCGTATGTGCTTAGAGCTTTGGCTAACTCACATACTTCCCCTTAATATCATTCATCTATCTAATAAAGTGCCATTTCAGGATTATAATGCCAAGCTGTCTGACTTCGGACTTGCCAAAGATGGTCCCGAGGGTGATAAAACTCATGTCTCCACCCGTGTGATGGGAACTTATGGTTATGCAGCTCCTGAATATGTAATGACTGGTAAGGAATTGATAGTATGTCTCTCAAATATAATTAGTTAAGATGGCCATCTCTTCGTTTTTCTTGTAATTTCCATCCGCTTCACTAGTTTGCGTACTTTAACTTCTCAAACTTCATGTCTTGAGCATGTAGAAGCTATATGCGTTATCTGGTGTTGAGTGTTACACATGAGCTAGGTCTAAGATGGTGGGTGCAATTAATGCTCATCCTCTTGGACATTATGTTTTTGATACACGTAAAGATTCTCGATACTTTGTTGAAGTCTGAGTATATTCACTTGTATTTTGTTGCAGGACATCTTACATCCAGGAGTGATGTATATAGTTTTGGCGTGGTTTTACTCGAGATGCTGACCGGCAGAAGATCCATGGACAAAAACCGACCCAATGGCGAACATAACCTTGTGGAATGGGCACGGCCACATCTAGGAGAAAGAAGAAGATTCTACCGGTTGATAGACCCTCGGCTTGAAGGCCACTTTTCGATAAAAGGTGTCCAAAAAGCCGCACAACTAGCTGCCCACTGCCTTAGTCGAGATCCAAAAGCCAGGCCCCTAATGAGTGAAGTTGTGGAAGCCTTAAAGCCCCTGCCAGCCCTCAAGGATATGGCAAGCTCATCATATTATTTCCAGACAATGCAAGGTGACCGTGTCGGTTCCAGCCCAAATACCAGAAACGGCGTCAGACCACAAGGAGGATTGCTGACGAGGAACGGGCATCATCAGCAGAGGAGCCTTTCGATACCAAATGGTACCCATGCTTCTCCATATCACCATCAATATCCCCATCCATCGCCAAAACCTAATGTCAAACCGTAAGATAGGGTTGGCAGCTGTCTGTATCATTTCCCACCTCCTGTGAGCAATCATTTTCTTCTTTTTCCCCCTTTTTTCGCTTCCTCGATCCGTACAGATGTAATTTTCGGTTAAAGCATTTGTTCTTGGACCAACTGGAAAAGCAGCAGAGATTCATGTTTGCTTTGATGTTATGTTTTAGAATGTAAGGGCAGGTGAAGCTTCTTTGAGCAAAAATGTGTTATGCCATTTCTGGTTGGAAAGACCATAACTATTGCCTCCCTTTAATCTGTCATCTTTTTCATACAAGTCTTTTGGCTCAATGAGTACGTTCCCACAACGGGTTTGCAAAACTTGCAGCTCAAGTCGTTAAGAACATTACCTCCAGATTCAATATTTTTATGTACAAATTCCCGTCTCCTAACATCGCTCGTCTACATGGCCATACCTTTTGGACTTGGCTCATTGAGTGTGAGATGTCTGACTGAGTGTGATCGCTAAAAGCTATTATTTCACGTGTTATAATATAATCAGCGGTAGCCAAATTCTCTACCTGTAGATTAGAGTATTTTTATGTTTTTGGGACTACATTTCCAAAGAGAATTATTTGCGTCTGAAGTAAACGCATAAAACCTGCCTTCTTTTACTATTTCTGTGAAATAAACATGTACATGCTCAAACCTCTCTCATGGTGTAGCGCATTTGTAATTTAGTAACGTCTCAGCCTGGAAGACCACTTTGCTAAATGTCCTAAATCCATGCTTAATCCATGAGAGGTTTTGTTTTGTGTTCCTTTTCTTCTTTGGCAGGTCGTTCTCCGATGGTGGAATCCGCATCGTCGTTATAAAGGATGACTGTTGTTTCATGCAGCCTTCCTGGTCAGCTGCTCCTTTGATGTGCTCTCGAAGATCTTGTCGGCATTTCCAACCTCAAATCCGTCTCGCCTGTGATGCTCTTTAACCTGTGCAAGTTTGTAGTTCAAATTGTTCATAACTGTACAACACTAAAAGAAACTTGAAAACCCGAAAATACAAAGAAACGGAAGTATGGTCACCTCGTCAAGGGGCAGATTGCTGTATTGAGGCAGAACCAGGCGTTCAGCAAACTCGATGTAGGAGCAGGGGACTGATTCAGTTACACCATCCGCAAATTGGAAATGGATTGAATCTGCGACTGTTGAACTTTGCTGAAGAAGGCCATCGGGGCTCACTGTTAATGCAAAAATTAAAGTCATTACATCATAATCTCCGGAATTGAACACGCAATTTGGTCATAACAGCATTGAGTCATATATGCAATAAAAGATGTTTTGTGAAATTTCACTAAACTCAGTTTCGAAATGCCAATAATGTCTCCCTTTTCATATCGCAAAGAAGCATCAATCGTGTACAAAAACACCACAAGATCATTTCCAAGACATTTTGTTGTGCTAAAAATCATGGAACAAACCTTTAAGAATTCCCCCTTCAGAATTCAACTTGAAACCATTCTTCTCAATGAACTGGTTGAGGCTTTTAATATCTCTCAAGTGCGATTTCAGCTGATGAGTGGAGATGGTGGCATGGTTCAGTGCATACCCATTGACAAGCGTCCAGGCAGCATATTCGCTTTCCCTACATATCCATAAGATACAGGCCTTATAAAGATCGAGATATAACAATATGATGCCAGGAAATGCAATGTTCACATTGTTAAACTTCAGGGCTGCTACAATATTCAAACCCAACCTCCCTGGCAGATACGAAATTTTGCTTACGCAAATAGTAAGACATGGATATTGACACAAGAACAGAATGAAAATCAAGTACCTAGCCAATTGTTGGAATTCAGAATGTAACGGCTTCTCCCACGTTAAAGATCCGAGAGCACTTGCTAGAGCAGCATGTTTATTTCCAGAACCAGATATTTCAGTGTACTTTTTTATTATATCCTGAATGTTGAAACAACAGTCTCACTATATGCGAAACAGGAACCATATGAACACAACATGTTATCTATTTTCCATGAACGGAGGAACATATATTGATATATATACCTGAGTTTGGGGACTCATCTGATCTACAAGAAGCTCGGATATGAAAACTCTCGGCAGAGGCCCATTCACACCACTGCCGCCATGAGGAATGGGAACACTGGGGGGAGAAAACCACAATGCTCTCAATTTTTTAGCTGGGAATCTCAATTCCTCCTGGGGCGTGTACCCAAAATCCAGGAAAATTTTGGCCATGGAATCAATGCCATAACCATTCACCTATTTATTGTTCCCAATTAAAACAAACTTCAGCACCAATGCTAACAAGATCAATTTAAAACTAACGAATATAGCAGATGTGAATTAAGTCAGTTAGCCACGGAAATATCCTCGTAGTTTAGATTCTTTGGAACATCGATTTTGTCAACAAAAATGAACGCATATCATCAATTTCATCACATACAGAGTTTAATGTCTAAACGAAAACACGAATAAAAACTTTTTGATAACAATTCATTGAGCCAAGGGAACGGAATTCAATTACCCCAAAAGTCCTGAATGCGAAATGGTCATAGTAAATTTGTTCATCGGAAGCCGACCCAACAAGCTCCAAGATTGCTTTTGCAGTTGGGTTTCTGCTTAAGTAGACAGCCTCCATGCTTGCCAACACTGCCCTGAAAAATGATTCGGCTCCCTGCAAAACATGATCAATTAATCTAAATAGCAAATACGCACTACCGTCTAGCGGAGTTCCTCTCTCTCAGCCGAAAGGTCTCAGGATCGACTCTCACGGACGACGAGTTGGATAAAAACATTGAAAATTAACAACAGATGAGAATCGAACCTGGGAAGGAGGATCAAGGGATGTTCCGTTGTCTGATCTGGAGCTGGAAAGCGTAGAGACATATTGCTTGTTCATGGAGATTGAATGTCTGAGGGGAAAGGATGATGATTCGGTGAGGGAGATGAAATTCCTCCGGGTGATGGTGATGGGATTAACGTTTGGTTGGAGAGGAGTGAGAGAGTAAAGGGTTGATGAGGTTCTGTTAATGGCGGATGAGGAGGAGGTAACGGAGGAGATCATTCTGGACAGTCTCATACGTTCGTCGTCTGCTTTCTCTCTCTGGAATTATTATTATTTTTTTTTCTTGTTTCTTCTTGTTTTGCTTCTTCTCTGTTTGGAAATAAGTTGCGTTTGCTCCGCTCGCTCTCCACCACCCTCCGCCTGGAATTTTAATCCACACAATCAATTATTTAAGTGCCTCTTTCTTAAGATTATCCAATAATGTGTTTCAACGATGCCAACGGTTTATTTGTTAAGTTTTAAAAATTATTTAAATCCGTCACTTAGTATTATGGTAAGATCAAACTTAATTTTGGGCTAAATGCTATTTTTTAGGTTTTATTCCCTCAATTCAACCCAACTCATGTTAAATGTGTGGACAAAAAGCTAAAAGTCAAACAAAAGTCAAATTTCCCTCATGATTTAGCCCAAAAAATGGTGTGGGCACCACCAGCGGGATCCCACCCACATTGGCATGTCTTCCAATATTTATTGAATCCAATCGCTGAAATTAAATATAATCAAATCTAATAGTAAAAAAAAAGATTTAACGGCCCAAATTTAAATCTAGCTGCTAAAATAATTAAAATTTTTATTTAACTCAAAATTCATCCAAATTTAGTGATTTTTCAATATTTATTGGAATTTAAATATTTTTAGATTAAAATGTTCATAAAATTAAATTATGATAGTGTACATAATTTTTTTTTTAAATTACTTTTAAAAGAAAAAATTAGTCTAAATTTATTCTTTAATAATCTCAAGCTGGCCAGAAGGGTTTGAGTATAAAAGTTGTTTCTTGTCTAAAACCTAAATTTTATGGGTCAAAAATTTTAGGTTTTAGCCCAAGGGTTGGAGTTGGAGATGGTCTAATGGTATTCCTCTTCACCTATAAGTGAGAGATCTTAAGTTCGACTCTTGTAAAATACGAGTTTGAATTACATTATTACTACCTCATTGTGAAGCTAAGCATACCCTCCTCTCGCTTAGTATAGATAATATCGTTTGTTAAAAAAAAATTACAGCATTTATTTTAGGTTTGACTCAATAAAAAATGACTGCATATTATATTTGTGTGTGAGTTGGGTATCTAAGTAGTGACTTATCTATTGTGTGGCCAATTTCCTTCTTTAAAATATAGTATCACATGTAGTAGAAAAATCATCTAAATACAAAATAAATAAAGACAGATCTCTTATAAAAAAATATCATCCAAATTTGAAATAAAAAATATTTGGTCATTTAATAATACGTGTAACAAAACATGGTTAAGAACATTTTTTATTTTAAGAGAAGAAGTTAATAACATCCTTAACATTGAAAGGTTGACTATAAAATATGAACAATTCTGCCCCTAACTTATTTTTTTTATATCATATTTATATCCCTTTTCCTATAGAGTTAATATCCATCAACACATGTGAATTCAATCTCTATTAGAGATATGAAGAGGTTTTTTTGTATGTCAGAAGCACTGTCTGGTACATTAACTGTCATAATACGAGTGGTTGAATACTTAAAAGAAAAATTCAACTAGTTTTGTTATAACATTTGACGTATCAGACCGTGTTTTCAATATATTGAAATATTCCTCCTCGCTAAAAATATATTTTTGTCACTGATGGTGTGGGAGCTAGATTTGTGGTCAAAGGAAGGCTGAAATGCCTCTGTGAGTCTTCCCGGGCCCCGAAAGAGGTGGATAATCGTGACTTGCCACCAGTTGTCTCATTTTAAAAAGAAAAGAAGAAGAAGAAGAAGATATTTTTGTGATATTATTATTATTTTGTTATTTCTAGCATAATCATTTGAGGAAGGATATGGGAAAAGAAAGGCAGCGGCAGAGAAGATGGATTAGGATTTGTTTTATGATTTGGATGGTGTAAATATTGAAAAAGATAAGGAGTATTTTTGTCTTAAAATTTTATGCTTTTGTGTTCCACAAGGGTGGGATAGAAATTTAACCAAATTTCGTTTCGTAGGACAGCGCGTTCCACTGTCATTGGCGCACCAAACGTGAAACGAGCGTGTTTCATCCCACTGTGATCTGTCTCATCCAACATAACAAATGGTACCTTACAAACGTGATTGGATGAGAAGACAAAGGCTCACTTGGATGTGTTTTTAAAATGACTGAAAGCGCTTTTAGATAAAATATTATTGGGTTTCAAAAGCACTTAAAATGTTTTTTTGCAAGAAGCACCAGTTATGTGCTTTTTCTATGAAGTACTTTAAGTGTTTTTCCAAAATTTATTTGCATCTTTACTAATAATTGGTTCTAAAAACATTTTCATCAAAAATACTTTCAGTCATTTCAAAGATGCGAAGCAAGCTAATTATTGGTGGTCGGCTACCAGGCTTTGAACTGAACCATGCTAAAGGTGCGATGCGACTGTGTGAGAATGGGCTACCAGGATTTGAACCTTGGACAAACTGATGAATTGGCCCATCAAATTTTCAAATCACCCTCAATTAACCCAAAAAAAATATATGAAAAAGAAATAAAAGAAATTTTCATTTGAACTACCCATTTGAAGAATGGGCATGGCCAATTACTTTCACTAGCATTTTATGTACAAAGGTGTATTTATATTAGGGTTCTTAAAAGTAAGTTGATATTGAACTTACTACATACAAATTCGAAACTAAAATTTCTCTCTTACAAGTGAAAAGAAATATCGCAAGTATTTTGTGAAACTATTGAATATTTACAAAGTAACTTTTGTAATGAGTCTGCTTACTCATGTAGGTTAAAATGGGTTATAACTTAGGCCTATTTCAAGTTACTTTTTTAGAAAGTATTTATGTTAATTTATTATTATTATTATTATTATAAAAATTTTGGTGTTTAAAAAAATTACAAAAAAAATATTTTTTAGAAAAAAGTATTTGAAAGTACTTCATGAATAAGCATTTAACTTGTACATCTTCATAAAGCACTTTTACGAGTTAAAAATGCTTCCAATTTGATAATGAGGGTTGGTTGTGTTGGTGTGAGTTCGGGAATTCTTTGTAACCCTAGTCAATTATGTAATTTGCATATATATTGCCTCCTTGAGAGAAGAATAACACAACAATTCAAAACCTAATATTCTATTACAATTTTATCTGGTTAAGTCGGAAAATATTGTTTTTTGGTAGACGCCTAAGTTTGAATTCCATGCCGTCAATACGTAAAAAAACCAAAAAAGAGACTACGACCCAACTATAAATCTCAAAAATACTTGTAATATGACATTGACGTGACTCTAGGATGATGTAGCCTCCCGGCCTTCCCTCCACCATAAACTTTTGGATAGCAAAGAAATACTTCCAATATTTTATGCTTTTAATCATTTATGAAACAATTTTGAACCGACGATAAATCTCAAAAATACTTGTAATATACCGTGACTCTAGGATGATGTAGCCTCCCGGCCTCTCCTCCACCATAAACTTTTGGATAGCAAAAAATATACTTCAAATATTTTATGCTTTTAATCATTTATGAAACAATTTTGAAGACTCTTAATATCAAATTTTTTAATATTCATACAAATTGAACATGAAATCACCCCCGTTCACAAGAAAAACGAAGTCGCAGAAAAGCAAGCTTCTCGGAAATAGTAGAGCAAACGTTTTTCATATTTTCTCTCTCATCTTTGCCTTTACGTTTTTGGATAACGATACAACGCGTAGACCATAAACACCACACAGTGGGTCAAGCAATTATATCTTAACCACATAATGTTGATTAATGGTTGCACTCAAGCAATTATCACAAGCAATTATCACAATTATTACTTTTGGAAAATGTATTTTGACAAGCCACTCTTCTTCGACTTTTCTTCAAACCTCACATAATGGTGTGTTCCTAAGACGATTACTACTCAATTTCTTCAGAGACCTTAAAGTATGAAAACAAATTTTATAGACTTTTGAAAATGCTTATTCGGAAAGAAAATTCCCCACCAGTCTATGGTTACTTACCCGTGTCCCTTTACTGAAGCCAAAATGGAGATGTCAAAATTGTTCGGATTCTTGTTACTTTAGACAAGGCTAAGTCTGACGATAGCAATATTCTACAACTAGCAATTCATTTATTTTTAATCATATTTGTCAAACTCGTTGAAAGTGTTTTTATTACAAGCATGTCGAAATTTTTAATAAAAAGCAAAAGAAATAATTTCCACGCATATTTATTTGTCATATGCACATCCTTATTAACCCTTAATTATATTTGAGTTTATTGAAGTCAAAGATTATAAGCCCAAGTTTCTATAATAATATTCTACAACTAGCAACTCATTTATTTACAATTCTACTTGTAAAACTTGTGCAAAGTGTTTTTATTACAAGCATGTCGAAATTTTTAATAAAAAGCAAAAGAAATAACTTATGCACATTCTTATTTAATCCTTGGTTATGTTTGAATTTATATAACTAAAAAATTACAAATAAACAAAAGTGTGCATGTGAAACAAAGTTAAGATGGCTAACGAGACGATAGAGTGTAGAAATCAGTTTTTAAAATCAAAGTGAATTTCCAAAAAGCATCCAGAAAATTATTGTCGAGAATTCCTTAAAAGACACTCACAATTACCTTCTTTTTTTTCCACAAAACTTGCAAGTGCTTTTATGAAACACAAACATTTGAACATTTATATCACATATTGTCTTAAGCGCATTTAACTATCTAAAAACGCTCTTAATTTTTATACATTATCTTTGAAACAAGGTCGAAATCTCTTTATGTACCTCGAAAATTTTACGCGTGAGATCAAAATCTACGAAAAATAATCATAAACTCATTCAAGGACCATACTCTAGATTAAAATTCTACTAAAATTCAAGCTTTAATTAGCTGGCATGCAAAACTTGAATAAAACCAAAGAATCATTGTTGATATAAAAAACCCAATCAACATTAATCTTATTACTAAAACTAGTAATCTCATATATATATATATTAAAAAAAAAAAAAAAAAAACGGGTAGTAAATCACGGTTATCCACCTCTTCCAAGAACGAAAAGACTCGTAGAATCATTTCAACATTCTATAACCAAAAGATGGGCTTCCACACCACTTTCGAAGTAATGCGATACCCGAGGTGGAGGTGGCGCTGTGCCCACAGAACTTGCATTTCACGCACATAGGAAAATTCCGCGCAAAGCTGTCCCCGAAAGCGACCCGTAACTTCTTCCTTCTCGCGGATAAAGATTAAAACCCCTCGCCCAAAATTTCCACTTCCTCCCCTACTCCCCCATATAGATATCTACTTCTCAAGCTTCGCAGACAAACGCTTCCATTTCAGAGGTGAATTTTCACTGTAGTTTACATTCCTCTGTGAAATTTTATGTAATTCTCTGATTTTTCTGCGAAATTTGATTTCTTCTGCTCCTTCTACCTCGCAATTTACAGTGTGAATCGGATAGTTTTTCTTTTAGATGAATTTCCCAGTTAAACTCGTGTGATTGGATTTGATTTCTTAACTTTCGCGATTTTACGTTTCTCATAGTTTTAGTTGCTGTAATTGTCTGATTTTCATATTTTTTTTCTGTGGAATTTACTTGATTCTGCTTCTTCTAGCTCCCGATTTTACTGTGTTTAACGTCTGGAATTTTAATTTTACTTGAAATTCCGAGTGAAACTTGTGTGATTTGATGTGACATCGCATAATTCTTGGTAAATTTGCTCGAGAACTTTTTATTTTATTTTTATGTTATTATTGATGTTAATTTTTGGATTGAGTTGCGTGTATTAGTAAGCCGAGTTTTATCGCTTTGAATGTTGGATACAACTTTTGCGATTTGCTTTCGTTTGCTTTGGTTTATGTTAGTTTAATCGCAGAGGTCGCTTTTAACGGTTTACTTTATTGGTTTTTGTATTCTTTTGGCTTTTTTCTTTAATCTATTTGACTTCATGGTGTAGCTTACTTTTACTTATTTAAGATGCTTTATAAATATTGCCTATTGTCAAGCCGGTGAGGTGTGTGAAGAAACACGTATCACACGCGTCACCGGCTTGAATCAATGACGGAAGTTACTCAATGAAAGTAAACCCGAGATTATCAAGTTTTTGTTAACCAATTGTAGAAATATTGTATATGTACTCGTGCTACAGTCGATTTTAGCTTGATACGGTTGTTATTTTATACAAATTGATTTTGAGGCTTAGATTTGTAACAAGGGTATGCTATCCACACGCTCCTTTTTACCTCTTACACACTCTTCTAATTTTTAGTCATCGGATCGGATGAATTGAAGAAGATCAAATGACAGAAATCAACAAGGGGTGCGTGAGAAGTAAAAAAGGATGTGTGGATAGTACACCCCTTGTAACAATCCAGCTCTGGCTAGCCAGTATTTCCATTTGGCAGCTTATCTGCGTTGTCCTTTAGTTTATATATTTTTTTTCGGATTTCTATCCTATAAGTTTATATGTTTTCCCAGATTGCTACGGGAATCAAAGTTTGATCATATTTGGTTTGTTAGTTGTGCACTTGGTGAAATTTGTATCTAGTAGTATATAGGGTCAATATTTGTTTCTGAAAGCAAACCTTGCTTGTATAAAGGATAAACCCTCATTAATTTAAAATTCAAATGTGAAGTGATTATTCCAATTTGTTAATGGATATTGTAATCCTTCTTGAAATAAATTTATTTATCAACTCAGACTTTTTGGCCTCCGCTAACTAGATTTTTGTCGAATGAAATGGTCAGGTTCATGCTTGTGGTTTTGCTATTTGAAATTTGGGTTGACATTACCATTCACCTTTGTTAGCCATTTCATTCATGGTCTGCTAGTTGATGTGGCATTATGGTCTGAGAGTCACCCCACAGTTTAGGGCCAAAGATTTTATAGCATATGGCTTTATGCCATGGTTATTTCAGACTAAAGTTTTTGGAATATATTCACACTTTTTCTCGAGCGCTCCTGCTAGGCTTCTAATTGAATTGGTTATAGAGTTTCTGAGATACCACCTGGCTGCTGGCTCTATTTTTTGTCGGAAGTATGTGTATATCCGTGCATATATTTATACACCCAGGCACACAAATTTATTAACAATTCCCAGGTTTCAATTCTTTCTAGAAAGTATCATGCATATGCAACTAACCTATGTGTTGAAGTTTTGTTTCCTTTAATTAATTTAATCTAATTTTCTGCAAGATTGCAATACATTTGTACTTGAATTTCTTTGGTAAGACATTAGCACTTAAAATTTGATTGAAAATCATGTAAGTTTTACTGGTGAAAAGATGGAACGGTGAAGCTATGCATTTTTGTCTATTGTTGACATTTTGATTTTTAGCTATGTTTTTTGACGTGGAATATACATCTGGGACTATGACAGGCTGCCTGTTAGGCCTATATAGCTCTTAAGCATTTATTGCATATGCACTAAAAATCTGCTTGACAATCAGCATCTGATTACCATTTTACTGTTCTTGTCATAACCAGAAGATGGGACAAGCTCTTGGTTGTATTCAAGTGGACCAGTCCACTGTTGCTATCAGGGAAACTTTTGGGAAGTTTGATGATGTGCTTGCACCTGGATGTCACTGTTTGCCTTGGTGTTTTGGTAGCCAGGTAGCTGGTCGTCTCTCCTTACGTGTGCAGCAATTGGACGTTCGTTGTGAAACAAAGACAAAGGTTTGTTGTATATTCATTCCTTTTCAACAAGAAGATTTGTTTAACCTTCTAAGCACACACTGTAAGCACCGCACACAAACTCTAGGAGCATCTATTAGTACAACTGTAGCAAATTTGGAAAAATATGTTATTGTGTGAGAGCCATGTAAGTCTGATTAGGAATTCAAAATCTATCCGCCAATTCTGATCTTTGGTATTTCTTCAGGATAATGTTTTTGTTACTGTGGTTGCTTCAATTCAATACCGAGCTTTGGCTGAGAAGGCTTCTGATGCCTTTTACAAGCTCAGCAATACCAGAGGGCAGATCCAATCTTATGTCTTTGATGGTATGTATTTATCACTGAAATTTATAATTAGTTTCATAAATCTGTGGGTTTATGTGTGTTGTTATTTTCCTTCTAGCTTATTAGTTCAATTGTGATAAGTTCTCTGTATAAAGTCTGGTGGGATTTTCATTTAATATTCCTTAAATGTGATTTTGAACTGTTAGTAATGAACTGTTATTCTTTGAGTAAAACACAAAATTTCTTGGAAACAGAGGTGGAAAAATAAGAAGTCTATGTTTTGAATATCGGTGCAGAATATTTCTTACACTCGAGGTTTTGCTTTGAAAGTATATCTGATTCTTGTTCTTATGTCATTTTTCCTGGGGCGAGGAATTTAGCTTCAATATTGTAGCTTGCAGATAAAACTAACAGAAGTCTATTGTTCTTTCAGTGATTAGGGCAAGTGTTCCGAAATTGGACCTAGATTCAACCTTTGAGCAGAAGAATGATATAGCCAAATCTGTGGAAGAAGAACTTGAAAAGGTGCACAGATGTTTCTGCCTTGTCTGGTTTAGATTTCATTATGAAACTTCTGTCACTCGTAGTAATTTATTGTGGATACGCAGGCCATGTCACATTATGGGTTTGAGATAGTTCAAACACTAATTGTGGATATCGAACCAGATGAGCACGTGAAGAGATCGATGAATGAGATTAATGCAGGTATAATAATATGTTTAAATCCATATGGTCTTATGACATTTAATGTTTTGTTTAAAACATTTTAGTAGGCTTGTTTTGTTGCATGCTTTGTCCGAGTAAAGATTAATTTATTTTGAAACTTTACCAAAGGCTAGTCAAAATTGAACCCTGTTTCATTTTGTATGACCTGGACGAGGTTCATCTGGAGGTCAAATTTTGTTAGTTCCATGTTGTTTTTTGGTAGTTTTTGTCTCGACTGACCATGGATTTCGAAGTCTGTTCTATTTCTTGCCATCCTTGACTGATACAGTTTTCTGGTAATTAAAAGGTTAGGATGTTTTTCATCTATAAGGTTTTCGACTCCTATCATCCAAACGGCTTCAGTGTGCCTAAAACAGAAAGACGTAACCATTCTTGAGATGCACAAGGATTCTCTGAGCACCTCTGTAGCATGAAAAGTATCGAGACTGAGATGTCTCATGCGTCTCTGTGAATTTTAATTCCTTTTTGTGGGACAGTAACACAAGTGCACCTGCAATAAAGTTTTTCTTTGAATTATTAAGTTTGTTTGGCCATAGCAGCTGCAGAACGACTAACATATGCATGTTTTTCATTAACTAATAGCTGCTAGGATGAGGGTGGCCGCAAGTGAGAAAGCTGAAGCAGAGAAGATACTACAGATTAAGCGAGCTGAGGGAGAGGCAGAGTCCAAATATCTGTCGGGGCTTGGCATAGCAAGGCAGCGCCAGGCCATTGTGGACGGGCTGAGAGACAGCGTGCTGGCCTTCTCTGAGAACGTACCTGGGACATCATCCAAGGATGTCATGGACATGGTTCTCGTGACCCAGTACTTTGACACAATGAAGGAGATTGGTGCATCCTCAAAGTCCAATTCGGTTTTCATCCCACACGGACCAGGTGCTGTGAGAGACATTGCGTCGCAGATAAGAGACGGACTCCTTCAAGGAAGTTCGATTCAGGAGTAATGCCCTTGGGCGCGGCACTGAATGCCAGCGCAGTTACGCTAGACTCGAATTTGTGTGTGCTGTAGGATCTAAGAGAGTGTGGACACTCTCACGTATATAATATGTAGGGTGAATTTTCTGTGCTTGTTAATATCTTGGTTTTGAAACTCAAGGGTGTTGTTTCGACTTTATAATATAGTCGAAGAAGCAATTCGAACTATTTATCTTGCTCCATTTGTGGTTTAAGGGTCTTTTTGATATTATAAAAGAGAAAGGGTTTTTATGATGATTGGTCCATGAAATTTCATCGTTAATTGAGTTCTGCAGACTAGTGTGTTGAATTGAGAATTTTGAGAGATTTTAATGAATTTATAAATATATGAATTTTTATGGAGTTTAATTGATTTGTAAAGATTTCATATAAAATTTTGATTCAATTCATTCGAAATCTCATAGGGAGATGTGAGATTTGTGGATGCTTAATATATATTAAGAAATCTGTTAAATTCCTTCTAATTCCTCAACTTTTTCAAATTCTTTAAAATCATTTTTTAATTGAATACACTTGGAATGTTGTAAACTTCTTTAAAATCCTAACTGAATACACCCGAATTTCTACGGATTTTAATAAATTATCTTAAAATTCTAATTGAATACATCTTGATTTTAAGAGAATCACCTAAAATCTTGATTGAATACTCCTAGATTCATTAAAGAATTTAAATTCTTTAAAATCCCAATTAAATACGTTCCCTAAATTCGTCCTTAATTTAGAATTGTGTCAACTCTTTTTTTTTTAAAAGACAATTCAAAAATAATAAACAAATAAAATCACGTGTGTAAAATAAAAAAGGGAAATTTTATTTGCATAACTCAACACTTTGGTCCCTAACATTTCAAATCGATAAAAGTGGTTCTTGAGATTGTCCACCATTTATCATTTTTGTCCTTCCGTTAAAAACTCCGTTAAGTGTCCCGAAGCTCTTGGTTGGAAGTTTGGGCAATTTTCAAAATTTCGTAACTCAATTGTTTCTTAACCACATTCGACCCATAATATATCAAAATGAAGATAGGAAAGTGTAGAATAAGATTATACCTATTTGGAAGCCCAATAGATGACGGAGATGGCTGGAAAATAGCCTCAAAGTTGATTGGTTCGAGAGAAAACTGGAAAACTCGCTAGAAACTAGGTAAACTTTAAACGTTCATAACTTCTTCAATACTCAACGAAATCAAGTGATTCAAAAATGAAAATCATACTTCTCAACGAGATGAAGAGAATGGTACATTTTTCAATCGCTAAATCACTGTGGTTTGGCCGGAAAACAGCTCAAAAGTGGCTAACTTGAGACCAAGACAGCCACTTTCAAGCCATTTTGCGGCCAAATCACACAGAGTTAGCCATAAAAAAAAAAAAGATACCATTCTATTCGTCTCATCAAGAAGTATGATTTTCATTTTTGAATCACTTGATTTCGTTGAGTATTGAAAAAGTTATAAACGTTTAAAGTTTACCCAGTTTTCGGCAAGTTTTCCAGTTTTGCTTTGGATCAGTCAACTTTGAGGCTATTTTCCGGCTATATCTGGCAGCCATTGGGATTCTAAATAGGTATAATATTATTCTACACTTTCCTATCTTCATTTTGATATATTATGAGTCGAATTTGGTTAAGAAACGATTGAGTTACGAAGCTTTGAAAAT
The DNA here is from genome assembly GCF_916048215.2 of Malus sylvestris. Classification (NCBI taxonomy): domain Eukaryota; kingdom Viridiplantae; phylum Streptophyta; class Magnoliopsida; order Rosales; family Rosaceae; genus Malus; species Malus sylvestris. Next base: position 5,131,628 of record NC_062275.1, on the reverse strand, counting down.
TGTCCAAACTTCCAGCCAAGAGCTCCGAGACATTTAACGGAATGACCAAAATGATGGATAGTGGACAATCTCAGTGACCACTTTTATCGATTTGAAATGTTAGGAACCAAAGTGATGAGTTATGCAAATCTCAGGGACCATTTTGGCTATTTAGCCGTATGTATGCCCACATGCATACAATAAACTTTTCATATGATTAATAATGTAATTTGTTTGTTTCCAAGATATTTGCTCTATAAATAGAGCATTACTAGTGTTCAACAATAACAAAAAAAACAAGAGAAGAAAGAAAGCTATAATATTTTTAGTATCCTCCTATTTCTCTCTTATCTGCAATCATTTTATATTAGTGTAATATTTTGCAACAACCTCACTTTGGTCCCTAGCAAAGGTTATCTCTCTAATTTTTGCCTATTTATAACATGTTATCAGCACGACTATCTAACCCTAAAACATTTCTCATTGCTCTTCGCCGAAAGAAAAAAAATGTTTCCTTTAAAGATTTTATTGTTCTTCTTTTTCCTCTGCCTCACTTGTTGGATATACCCTCGTGAATAATTATTCGCATCATGCCTGCTTTTAGTTCTTAACATAATAGTTACTTATATCTTTGATTTCTTGTTTAGTGTAGCTCTTGACTAATAACCCAGTGTTTATTTATGCAATCCAAGACGGTGCAATATCATCGCCTATCTTGAACTACATATCTAATTTTACTGCAAATTTTACGTGGAACGGTATAATCGCCCACCCTACCCTGCTTATTTAAATTTGTCTGCTATTTAATTTTATTGCAATTTTTTGTGGTGTGGAATAATCGCCACACCACCAAAAATTGCAATAATGATTTGACCGTTCAATCATTATGATGATTGGTCCATGAAATTTGACCGTTCAATCAAAATGGTATCTGAAATAGAAAAATTATCAACTTAGTCCCTAGATTTGAGTTATGCAGATTAGTGTGTTCAATTGAAAATTTGAGAGATTTTAATGGATTTATAAATACATGAATTTTTATGGAGTTTAATTGATTTGTAAATATTTCATATATTTTTTTTTATTCAATTCATTCGAAATCTCATAGAGAGATGTGAGATTTGTGGATATGAAATCTCTTAAATTCCTTTTAATTTCTCAACTTTATCAAATTCTTTAAAATCAATTTTTAATTGAATACACCTGAAATGTTGTAAACTTATTTAAAGTCTTAACTGAATACACCTGAATTTATAAGGATTTTAATAAACTATCTTAAAATTCTAATTGAATACACCTTAAATTTAAGAGAATCAATTAAAATCTTGATTGAATACTCCTAGATTCATTAAAGAATTAAAATTCTTTAAAATCCCAATTAAATACATTCCCCTAAATTCGTCCTTTATTTAGAATTGTGTCAACTCTTTTGTTTTAAAAGACAATTCAAAAATAATAAACAAATAAAATCACGTGGTGTAAAATAAAAAACTTTGAAGAATTTTATTCTCTTTTTTCAAAGTAGTCTAGTCATTTTTTAAATTTAACAATACAAGCGATAGTAAAAAAAGGTGTTCGAATTTTAGGCGAAGCACAGATAAACTGTTTTGACCATATTAGCTAAAATCTTTCTTTGATATAAGAATAATTGACACGCTCTTATCAGAGTTAAGGCATGCTGGCTGTCACTCGAAGGTGATATAACCAAAAGTATAAGTGATGTAAAAATGTGAATAAATTAAGGAAATTGTTATTAGCACTCCAAAAATCTCATTCTACACTTCAAACTTTCTATATTGGGAAAGAAAAATACAATTATGAGGAGTGTAGAATGAGATTTTTAGTGCGTCAATAACACTTCCCTAAATTAAAACCGAAACTATAACTTATTTAAACTAATAAAGTGAGCGCGCAGTAATGGGTAGAACCCATAGAATACAAATATTCAAAGCATATATGACATATAGTGCAGTCGAAATTAGTTAAGTACTTAATATACAACGGGATAAATTCATACACTTAAACAAGGATACGTCAGAACCGCTGGATATTCCTCGTATGCCACAGAGTAAATCAGCTAACTAGAACCTGGAGGGGCAAAAAACATAAGGGTGAGTGGGCAAAAACAAAAGTTTATAAAATCCATTTATTTTCTGAACATACTAACCCCTCGTTGTAAAACATGTATAATTTCCAGAAAATCATACTACGTATAAGTATGAAATCAAATGTAAATCAACAATAAATCTAGAAATACGCCAAATCACAATATCTTACAGTAGCATAATAAAATTAAGTGTTCATCAATCTACGCTAACACACGAGTTTATGCAAATAGTTTCAGACATGAACAAGACTGGGTGTAATCAATATATATATATGCTCTAGTACTACAATCACGTGAATACTGGTGCTAAGTGCGGCACATATGAGTCAGAGTTGCCTAATGCAACCTGTATAACAGGATTGACACCTACTTGGATCCAAGGTGAACGTATGGTCCGATGTGCACATACACGTGAAAAACTGGCCCTTGCTTGGGGCAAGTACTACACCAATGCAAGCATGTATGATGAGCAAATATAACATGTATGAACATGCCATGATAACAGATAAATCTCATCGTCATAACAACATTTTTAAAATTAAATAAATCATGGCATATAGGGGTAAAATCAATCTAAAAGCATTTATGAAAACTATAAAACTTTATATATAATATACAAAAACAAAATGCCCACTCGCTGATACGTCCATGGATCGTAACCCCCTAGCCTCACTTGTCCTCGTACGTCCTCAGGGTAAGTTTTCCTTATATGCAAAACAACTAATGATAATTAATTAAATAACACATATACGAAAAAAAGTTAGGAAAAACCCCCATAGTTTGCTCAAACGGAAGGTTTGAATGTACGAAAACATTCTACTCAACGTCACAAACCCATATGTGTCAACCACTCATCGCCCGGAGGCCGGACGTGTCACATCCTGGCCCGGGCCCCCATCATATCCGGGCTCGACTCCACCGTAGCACGATATTGTTCGCTTTGGGCATCGACCACGCCTTCATGGTTTTGTTTATGGGAACTCACACGAGAATTTCCCAGGGGGTCACCCATCATGTGATTGCTTTCGTGCGAACTTGCTTAAATTCAGAGTTTCTATGGAACCCGAAGCCAGTGAGCTCCCAAAATGTCTCGTGTTAGGTCAAGATGAGAATATATATATAAGGCTTACAAGATCCACTCCCCTGGGTGATGTGGGATGTTACAGGATGTGCCCTCACATGCTGCCTAGCCCACGACCATACGCCTGGCAGAGACAGAAGACAGGAATATTCTGTCAGAGTTGATGAAATATTCTGTTAAATAGTTAACATAACTTAACGGTGTTACCTGACGCCATTAGAATATTCCATCAACTTTGACAGAATATTCTTCGTCTTCTCCTGTGGAACCGCGTCGTCTGGTTTCGTTGGAAACTAGAAAACATTGCCGGTTTATGGGGAAAATTCAAATCTTCATAACTTGCTCATTTCTTAATCATTAGTTTATACCTCTTAAAAGTAAAAAAAGTGGACGTAAGTGGCCTTAAATTGGCTTGAAAGGTTCGGACTATTTTTCGACTCCTCGAAACTGTGCTTCTACGCATTAGATATTTTTCAAACTTGTACTAGGGGCCTCGGGAAGTTGGGTAAAGGCTTCCTAACGTCCTAAAAACTTGTAACTCGGCCGGGATCACGTTGGAGCAAACTCGTCCGAGTCGGAGCTTCAGAGTTAATGAGTCAAGACTCATCCATTTCGTGATAGGTTGGTACGGCTAGGTTCGTGAGGATGGGTGGAGTACGATGGTAGTGTTTTTAGGTTCGATCTGTGAAGTTTGATTGTGGTGTATTGTTGTTGCAGAGAGGAGAGGGTCTCGGGACAGAGAGAGAGAGGAAGAAGATGAGAGAGAGAAACAACTTTCTGATTGGGCAAAGAGAAAAGAGAGTGATCTGATTGGTGGAAAAGAAAGAAAATTTGATTGGGTGAGAGAATTGAGGAAATGAATTAATTGGTGAGGGGAATGGGTACACGAGTCCAATTTTAAAAGGGAAAAGTGATAAGGTTTTCAGATTTGGCACAGTAAAAAGTACCCAAAAGATCTGTCCCCTTAAATTTAATGGTCAAAACATTATACCCGCTGCAACGTATTTTAATTGAGCGTAACTTTTTCGTTACAAATTCAATTTGGGTCTAACTCGCGCTTACGCGTTCGTAACAATGAGTACTAATTAATTACGATATCAAGAAAATAATATAAAAACAGAATGACTACATTCACGTCAGGTTTCACTTTTGCCAAAAAGGACATAAATGTCAATTTACACACTTGGGGAGAAAATTACATGAAAAATTAGGGACAGATCATCACAGTAATGCTAGAGAGACTGAATTTGTAAACAATATTTAGAAACTAAATGACATGAAAGTTGATGATTGATTTATTACTTAAACGTTGATAGACGTATTCATTTCTATTAGTAACACATCATTTAACTTGTACATTTTGTTTTCAAGTTTAGTTAGCATTACCCTTGATATAATAATACAAACGATAATACAAAAGCGAATACAGATAAATGTTTTGACCATTTTAGCTACAAATTTTCTTTGTATAATTGGTCGTTTTTAATTCATCAAATTTAAGAAAATTGTAGGTGTAAATAAAAATGCAGGAAAATATATAAAGAAAATAAATCAACAAACAAAACAGCCGGAAGAAAAAAAACAATACAGCACGCGAGGAAAAAACAATTAACATGTAATTTATTTCCACGTGTCTCACGAAGCAACACCAAAAAGGCGAATATGCCCATTGTCCAACGCAACCTCTCGTACGATTCTCGAGGTCCAAATCACCGGTACCTCTCCTCCAAATCAACGGCCACAAACCCGTACCTCTACCCAGTACAAGATCCAACGGCCCACGCCTCTCTCCTCGGTCTCAACTAACACCTTCCTAGGGTTTCTAGGTTAGGCCCATTTTGCTCCTTCTTCTCTCTTCTTCTTCTTCAGTTTACAACCAGACCACAAATCCAGCTCCGCTTTCTCTGAAATTTTCCTTCCAAATTTTCTCGAGAAACAATCATGGTGAAGGGCCCAGGACTCTACTTCGATATCGGCAAGAAAGCCAGAGGTTCGCCATTTTCATTTTCTCTTTTATTTTCTTGATTTATCGTATTTTCTTTTCTTTTTTTCACTCATGAAAATGTATATTTGTTTTTTCCGCCCAGATCTTCTCTACAAGGATTACCAGAGCGACCACAAGTTCACCGTCACCACTTACACTTCCACCGGAGTTGTAAGCTTCTAATTTCCTATGTTTTTTGTTAATTTTTTTCTCTTTTGATTTTGATTTTTGTCCGAGAAATGAATAGTGCATCTTTTTTCTTTTTGGAAATTTATTTTCTGTTTGGTTGCTGAGAAAGTGTTTAATTTAATTTTGCTGTACCAAATCATTCGAGTCACATGATGAATACTAAAAGTTTAAGGTCTGCACTTACAGTCTACTTAAGAGTTAACTAATATTCATGCTTCCGGTCATCGAAATGCTGGCTATTTTTCTGTTGTGAATTTAGAGGACTCGTTGATTTTTTTAAGCTAATTGATAAGTTACCTGTTTGGTTACTATTCGTTCCCGCGGATTCCTTGGATTTGCAGCATGGTTTTTCACTGGTTTATGTTAAGTGATCTTGAAATGCTGTTGGGTTTGTAAGGATATGTTTTCGCATGCTTTACTTGAATTTATGGGTCGGAGGCGTATTTTATACATTGAGCAGTCGAAAGTACTTTGATTGTCGTTCTCAGATGCTTACACTCAGCCCTTTTGTTATTCTATTAGTAATCTGGCTGCTTGCTATGTGTGATTTACGTGGTGTGTTTTATATTTGTTGGATCCTACTCCCTGTCATTTTAGCTTTGTTTTATCCGACTTTGTTTCGTTCTGATATTTCGATTCATTTTACTTCTCAAGGCAATCAGTTCAACTGGAATCAGGAAGGGTGAACTGTATCTTGGGGATGTGAGCACTCAGCTGAAGAACAAGAACATCACGACTGACGTGAAAGTTGACACCAACTCTAATGTAAGTCAGCAGAGCTAATTGTATCTGCACCAGCTTTTTTCTTCTTCTCATGTATAGAACAATAGGTCAATGCAGTAACCTGAAACCTCCTGACCTGAACTCATTACTGTTTGGTCATGTGTTTGTACGATCGGTATGAAGTTTTATGGTTTTAATAGCTAACTTTTGCAACTTTATCTTGGTCCTTTTAAGGTGTGCTCCATGTGATTTAACACATGAGACTTGATTGTTTTTAAATCTCAGAAGCAGACAATGTTTAAGTGGTATAAGTTCTTCATTTTTCTTCCCAACTACTAGATAACACTGTAAGCACATTTTGTGGCGTTAGTGCAACCGTATAGGCCAAATTGTTACAAATTTCATTGTCTACATTTAGTTAGCTGATAATATTTAGTTAGAGACTTCACCATCTTGTGTATGGGTCTATAATTATGCGCTTATCTTATATCGTTAATTTATTCGATACAGGGTTACACCTGCAAATGTTAGTATTCTCCTTTTGTTGCACTTGTAAATTTCATGCGGTGAACAGGCAACCTATAACTGATTATGCATAATGGAGTAATTTGGTTGCATTGTTATTTTGACTGATAATTGTCTTTTAACATGCAGCTTCTCACGACCATTACTATTGATGAACCTGCACCTGGTCTCAAGGCAATCTTTAGCTTTATTGCCCCTGACCAGAGATCTGGCAAGGTAAAGAATCATCGCGTCCATTTTCTGATTGACTTGTTGCTTCAGTTGTGTTCACTTTTCTGCTCTGTTAATGCATGTCTTATCGGGCATGATATGCATAAGCGTCATTTTTTCATGGTCCGAACTTGGGTATTTTGTAAACAGGTGGAGCTCCAATATCAGCATGAGTATGCCGGGATAAGCACTAGCATTGGGTTGACTGCCAATCCGATTGTTAACTTTTCTGGTGTTGTGGGGAACAATCTTCTCTCTCTTGGAACTGATCTTTCTTTCGACACTGCCTCTGGCAACTTTACCAAAGTGAATGCAGGGTTGAATTTCACCCATTCTGACCTCATTGCTTCCCTATTACTGTGAGTACTTCTGTTGACGAGATCGATAAACCATAATAGATCTTGTGTCATTATTGGAGTCGAGTTGGGCTTATTTCATACGTATGTTTAGGTTGATGTGGTCATTGCATGTATGATCTGATATTGTTGGTGGATATACAGGAACGATAAAGCTGATACTATTACTGCTTCCTACTACCACACTGTAAGCCCGCTCACCAACACTGCTGTTGGTGCGGAGCTGTCCCATAGCTTTTCAAGCAATGAAAACAGCCTCACAATTGGCACAGCACATGCACTTGACCCCCTAACCACAGTGAAGGCTCGGGTGAACAACTATGGCAGGGCGAGCGCTCTCATCCAGCACGAGTGGCGTCCCAAGTCATTCTTCACCATCTCAGGAGAGGTTGATACCAGGGCAATAGAGAAGAGCGCAAAGATCGGTCTAGCCTTGGCCCTCAAGCCCTAGGCGTATGCAGGTATTCTGTGAAACTGGAATGTGGATTGTTTCTGTTTTTCCATGGTGGAGGGGGGAATAAGAGTAGGTAGACAGAAGGGGAATTTTCTCTGATGAACTTGTGGTCATTTTCCGGTGGTGGTATTCGTTTCCTTAATATCTTTGGCGGTAATCGGGTTGTATAAAATAATTGGCACGAACCGATGTCGTGTCATATTCCTTTCGAATGTCCTTCCAACCCAAATGTTGACGGAGGGTGTACGTTAAAATGCTTTATGTGGGTTTTTGTCAATCGCCGTATGCATTTTTACGCATCTCGAAATTTTTTTTTCCGATAATTAATCAAACTTGCGAACGTAGGGCAAATTCGAAGCGATGGTAAATGTTTCGTTAACTTAGATCACAAGTAATGGTGGTTTTTCGGGTTTTTGTGCAAAAGATCTTCCGATCCGACCTTTTTGGTCATTTGATTTTGGATCCAGCGATCTGTCTCTCGAAGGTTTGACAAAAACGAAAAAGCTCTTAAACGTCGTACCATGTGGACTCGAGAGTTCCTAATCCTAGATACCTTTGTGAAAGGAAAATAAAAGAGAATATCCAAAAATGCTTTCTGCGTGAGCGTAAGCATTTCGCCCAAAAGAAGAGAAATGCTAATGCTAAGGAGATTTTCGTAAAGTGAGATTTTTTTTTAACTCTATGGTTCTCACGGGTGTCAAAATTTTGATGGTAGTTGTTGCGTATTTCTCACTCTTCATCTCCTTATGATAGAATTCTTCTAACGGAAATTTGAAACGGTAATTCATTTGATCATCGCATCTTCACTACCTTTTAACATGGTAAAACATGAAAATCTATTAATCCTATTAAACGAAAACTATGCTCTTATAACCTGTATTTGTGATTGGCTAGTTCTATTAATGGAGTTTGAATCCCTTCATTAGATGTTTTTTAAGTATAACAAGTAAGACTTTGAAGTTAGGTATGATCCATCATCTTGAATTATATATTAAGGGGTAGTTTAGGAGTGAGGTGCTTAAAAAAAAACACACATGAAAAAAAGCTGTGAGGGTTTTAGGTGTTTGGTAAATTGAAAAAAAATGGCTTATTTTGGAAGCTGCTGTGAGAATAAGCTGAAATCAAAGGAAAAAGCTGAAGCTGCTATTTGCAGCTTTGGAAAACTGGTTTTTTTTTCAAAGCGCACGGAGCTACAGTGCTCTTTTAATGAAAAGACCCACTTTTTTTTTTCCAAAAGCACTTTTACAAAAAAGTTTACCATACACTCTGCTGATTTTTTTCACAGCCGCTTATTCTCACAGCACAACCACTTATTTTTACAGCAGTTTTTTTTTAAAACACAACAATAACAAACTAGCCCTAAGTATGATCTATGGTCTTGAATTCGAAACACATATTAATTAAAATACTGACGATTCTCTGATTAGAGGCTTTGAAGTCGTACCTTCGTGGAATGCATCAAGAGTACGCAAGCTTTGTAGTCGACAGACTCGACATGCTTTTGGCTCTCTTTCTTTTTGTTTTTTGGTGGAAGTGCTTTTGGCTTTTGGGTAACACAAAAGTACGCAAGCTTTTTATACCGTTGATAATAATTAGAATAAAACATAAAAATAAAAAAAAAATTAATGAAAAAAAGCTTAAAAACTTTGAGTTTTAATGATAATAACAAAATAAAGGGTAAAATGAATAGTAGTAAGATTGACTTTTTAGTGTAAAAATATGATTTTTCGTTAAAATAAACAGTACTGAAGCATTTTGTTAAAGTTCCCAAAACTAAAATGAGATCCACCACTACCTCCCTCATTCTTTCCATAAATTTCGTTGCTTTCATGTTCTCAGTCTCCCGAGTGGCCGTTGCTCATACCATGTCGACGGTTAGGATAGAGCCCCTCCTCCAGGACCTCCACCACTACGGTCGACAAAAACCCAGCCACCGCCGTCCGCAGTCGAATCATCCATTAAAGCTCAGCTCTTCTTTCACTGCTTTTCCTAAGAAGCTAGTAGTCTCCAACAGCCGCAGCTTCTGTTACTTCCAGCCTCCCACTCCCAGGAGGGGTCCCACTCTCGGAGTCAGAGCTGCCTCCACCGATACAACCACTGTCGAGACCTCCGAATCCACCGATCCCATCTACAAGAAGACCTTCCCTCTCAAGCGGACGGAAGTGGTTTGTTCTTTCCGCCATTTCTGAATTTGCTGTTTCTTTTGCTTGTGGGTTGTCGACGCTTTTTGAATTTGTAGCCCAATTACTGAGCTCAAATTTCAAGCTCTGTGATTTCTAGATGAACAGTGTTTTCAAAGCTGGAAACTTCGATTGGTGCTCGTTTGTTTCGCACAGTTTCTCGGCGACCAAACAGAAAGTCAAATTTTCCTTCTGAATTATCTGATTTAGCCTCTTTGAAATGGTAGGTGGAGGGAAAGATCTTTGTGAAATTAGATCATGGGAAGAATGAAAAGAAGTGGGTGCTGACTGTGGGTTGTAATCTTCCTGGAAAATGGGTTCTTCATTGGGGAGTTTCTTTTGTGGACGATGTTAGTTGGTAAAATCTTCAGACTTTAATAGTAGATTGCAATTACTCTCTCTCTCTCTCTCTCTCTCTAAAATGTTTGTTTGTATTGTGCAGCGAATGGGAACAGCCTCCTAGTGAAATGAGACCAGCTGGTTCAGTTCCCATCAAGGTATGTAATTGGGTTCTTAAGTTTGATTGCAGAGCTGTTGGTTGGAATGAATTTGATATACATGAGGATTTTCAGGACTATGCAATAGAGACACCCTTGAAGGAATCGTTGTCGTCTGTGGGAGGCGATACATCTTATGAAGTGAAGATTGATGTTAAACCCAACAGCGCAATTGCAGCGATAAATTTTGTTCTCAAGGTTGTGATTTTCAACTAGTAAGCCCTTTATATATATACCGGCTATTATGTTATTATGCCATCTTCAGTGTCTGCTCTTGTTGGGGTGTTTTGGTGTTGCAGGATGAAGAAACTGGTGCTTGGTATCAGCACAGAGGGAGTGACTTTAGAGTGCCTCTTGTCGCCTACCCACAAGACGATGACAATGTAGTTGGAGCGACAAAGGGCTTTGGCATGTGGCCAGGTTGTCAATGCCACTCTATTCTCTGGTTTGCTTGATTTATTTTGTTTGTAATACTGTTAAATCTGAACCAATTTGTGATTTTCCAAGAAACGGTGTAATAAAAGCCCAAAAGGAGACTGTCCTAATTCAGCTTAAGAGTGAAACTCCGATGTTTCTATACATTCTTAAAAATGATTCCTTTTCCACTTATCCTTAGATGCAGTTAAATGAATAAAAAACAGGTTTTGTTTTTCTGGTGTGAGTCTATATTCATATGTAACCAATGTCAACAGTTAAGCCAAGCGTCTGTCTTGCAGTCGTGGCTAAAATTCTAGAGCCCACAAATACCCACTCCTTTTTGGCTGTGGAGGAGATGGGTTATGGTTGATTAGTTTTTCATTTTCACTTTTTCTCCACAGTTGTCCAACCTGAACTGAGTGAAAATTTGAAAATTGCTTGTGTCCAATTCGATTCTAGGAGTTTTGGGAAAACTATCCAACGTGTTCGTCAAAGCAGAATCATCAAATTCCAAAGATCAAGACAGCAGCGGCAGTGAATCCAGACACCCTCAACAGAAAACTACGTGTGTAGAAGGATTCTATGAAGAACTGCCAATTGCAAAAGAAATTTCTGTAAACAATTCAGTAACTGTTTCCGTTAGCAAGTGCCCTGAGACAGCTAAGAATCTACTATACTTGGAAACAGATTTACCTGATAATGCTGTTGTTCACTGGGGAGTTTGCAGAGATGATACTAAAACATGGGAAATTCCAGCTGCCCCGCATCCACCAGAAACAGTAGTATTCAAGGACAAGGCTTTGCGGACTCGATTACAGGTTTCTAAGACTTTTTCTTTTCTTTTCTATTCCCTCCTCTCTTGTTCTTTATATTTTATATATAGTTTTGTAGTTGACCATTCTCTCTCGTGGTATAAACACCAAATGTTTGTTGACTTCTTTTGTATAAAATCATTATGTTGTATTCTAGTTATGGGATCACTGTTATATTTTTGTTTGAATTTTTGGGGAAAGGAACAATTTCTAATACTTTTGCAGAACAACATAATAACTGGAAATCAGAGTTTAGTGATCCACTGAACAACTTCCAATAATTTTGAAGATCATGAAACTGGTGCTACATTGTTCGTTTTAGTTAACTCTTCTCGCATACAAATATCTCTGTGTTGGTTGAAGCATGATTTTGAACAGTAGAGAGATAGGGTATTGTTTTTGCGAGCATGTGTATGATCAGAGGCCTATACTATATAGAAATTGTAATCTTGATTATTTTATTCATAGCACAAAGGCCTATTTATCCAATCGGGTATGCTTAGCGAACAAGTAAGAATCTCTACAAATCAGGAATACAATCATAATTATTTACAATATTAATTCCTAAACCTCAGGAGAAACGGTTTCCTTGGACAAGACTCCTTCTGTAACTTATAGGAGGACTTTGTTAGAAATTTTTAATGCATACGTACTTGGTGTACATGATATACATGATAGAGAACTGGTGAATGCATATATGTTCTGGCTATTAGCATCCACAGTAATTTGTATAATCGTAAATCTTAATTATACTTTCATTTTCTTTCTGCTTCTCTAGAAAAGCTTTAAAAGCAAGGTTTATTATCTGTTTTGTGCTTACTAAAGAATTTTTCTATTAAACTTGTCAAGAATGAATTATTTTCTTGATCAATTTTGTTATTATCATGGACATCTTGTGTGCAGCAAAAAGAGGGTGGAAATGGATGCTGGGGACTGTTTACTTTGGAAGAAGGACTCGCAGGATTTCTTTTTCTTTTGAAACTAAATGAAAGTACGTGGTTGAGATGTGTGGGAAATGACTTCTACATCCCCCTTTCAAGCTCAAAAAACGCAAATGTTGTACAATCAGAGATTCAATCTAAAGATGCTCAGGTACCTGACGGAAGTACAGAAGCAGTAGAAGAAAGTACTGCATATGCCGATGGATTAATCAATGAAATGAGGAACTTGGTGAGTGACGTTTTCTCTGATAAAAGTCCAAGGACAAGATCCAAAAAAGCACAAGAAGCCATTCTTCAAGAAATAGAAAAATTGGCTGCTGAAGCGTATAGTATCTTCAGAACTACCGTTCCAACTTTACCTGAGGAAACCATTGCAGAAACTGAAGAAGTGAAGGTCGCCCCTGCCAAAATATGTTCAGGGACAGGAACAGGTTTCGAAATATTGTGCCAAGGTTTTAACTGGGAATCTAGTAAATCTGGAAGATGGTACATGGAACTCAAAAGTAAAGCTGCACTGTTATCTTCACTAGGTTTCACTGTGATTTGGTTTCCACCTCCCACAGAGTCTGTTTCACCTGAAGGGTACATGCCCAGGGATTTATATAATCTGAACTCCAGGTAACATATGTTACATAATACTTTTGTCATGGTCTTCACAGTTCACCAATCACCACACGCGCGCACACACACACACACACACACCTATTTTTTGTAATTTTTTTTGAGCAAATGAAAAAGTAGTTCGGCATACCTCTGTTTTCTTGGTTTATGCACATTGCACATACTTAGTAACACACCAATTATTTGTTGAGTTTTAAGGTTTCATTCTTAATCATTTATTGTAGTAAAATTCCTTATTTGGTTCAGAGGGTTACTTTTATTTATTAGTTTCGATACTGAACTCTCATTTAAGAGATGCTAGTTAGTATCTCTATGGGGAGTATCATGTAAAAGTAGTGATTGCTCCTTTCTCCCACTTCTCAGATACGGAAATATGGACGAACTGAAGGAGACCGTGAAGGTATTCCATGACGTTGGTATAAAAGTTCTTGGAGATGCTGTTCTGAATCACCGTTGTGCACATTATCGGAATCAAAATGGTGTTTGGAATATATTTGGTGGTCGTTTAAATTGGGATGATCGTGCAGTTGTTGCAGATGATCCACATTTTCAGGTATTTAACTTTTTTTTGCTCATCTGAATTTCATTTCAAGAGGTCGCACTTGGTGCGATGGCAAGTGCCTTCGCCCATGAGCGGTAGGTCTCGGGTTCGAGACTTGGGAGCAGCCTCTCCATAAATGGGGGTAAGGCTAGCCGACATTCACCTCTCCCAGACCCTGCGTAAAGCGGAAGCCTTGTGCACTGGGTACGATCTTTATCTGAATTTCATTTCAAGATAGTGTCATTGATATGCTCCAAAAGAGACATGATATTTATTATTTAGTACATTTCATGTGCGCTCATGTGTACATGCAAAACTGTAGTTTATGGACTTGTTAGAATGTGATACAGCAGTTTATTTTATGTGCGCATGTGATGTTGTAGTTTATGATGTTGTAACGTGACAAACTTCCAAAGACACTTAAACTTTGTTTGTAGAATGTCTACGGTGCCCAGTGTTGCAACTCCAAACACGGTGCCCAGTACTGCACAACCCCATACATAATGCATGCACAGTCCAAATGGTGGCCAATGACCATAGATTAGTATTTGGTTTCGATAATAATAATAATAATACTCTTTAGCGAAACATGTTACCTGTTAGATAATCTTCTGTGTTTCTTGAGTTCCTTCACATATGTAGTTAAAAAAACTAATTGCCTATGTCTGTTCATTTCATTATAGATTGATTATTTTGGAAAGCACTCTGTAATCTCCTTATGTTACTGAAAGCAAATGTGATGTGGGATGCCTTTCTATTTGAGTAAAGTGTGCATGATATATGTAGGTGTTATCAAATGTTTATATGCCAATGTTTGCTTAACACGTTTTTTGGGAAAATTGTTTTATGTAGCTATTTTTTAAGATTTTTGAAAATGTTTTCTCTCTGTTATACAGGGAAGGGGCAACAAAAGTAGTGGAGATAGTTTTCATGCAGCCCCAAACATTGATCATTCACAAGATTTTGTGAGGAAGGATATCAGAGAATGGTTATGCTGGCTAAGGTTAATTCCTAACATGTTCTTATGCCCATTATGACGTAGAATATCAATTTGTGGACGTACCAGTACCTTGCAAAAATTTTGGACATGTTGTATTTTATCCAATTGAAGTGCAATCTCCCTTATGGTGCATGTTATGTTGAAAGTTTATCTATTATGTTGATATAAATGTATGACTGACCGTCACAGGAACGATATTGGGTACGATGGATGGAGGCTGGATTTTGTTAGAGGATTTTGGGGTGGCTATGTCAGGGACTACGTGGATGCTAGTGAGCCCTACTTTGCTGTAGGCGAGTATTGGGATTCCCTAAGTTATACGTATGGGGAAATGGATCGCAATCAAGATGCACACAGGCAGAGAATTGTTGATTGGATCAACGCTACTAATGGAACTTGTGGTGCATTTGATGTCACAACAAAAGGGATTCTCCATGCAGTAAGTGTGCATCTTTGTAATTTTTAATTGCAACTGTAAAACTTCTATGACTTTGCTTTCCATGTTTGTATGGCGGATGCTACTTTTATTCACATGGAATTACTTGTACTTGTACAGGCGCTGGAAAGGTGCGAGTATTGGCGATTGTCAGATGAGAAGGGTAAGCCTCCAGGGGTTCTTGGATGGTGGCCATCTCGTGCTGTCACTTTCATAGAGAATCATGATACTGGTTCTACTCAGGTTTGAACTGTTTTGATCATGAATTCTCTGTTATTTTAGAGTCAATCATATTAATATTTAAAAGTATCGAGATACAAATTCTTTTATTCTTTCTTTTTGAAGGGTCATTGGAGGTTTCCCAAAGGAAAAGAAATGCAAGGATATGCTTACATTTTGACTCATCCGGGAACACCTACAGTTTTCTATGACCACATTTTCTCTCACTACCAATCTGAAATTGCTGCTCTGATCTCTCTCAGAAACCGGAACAAGCTCAACTGTCGGAGTCTAGTAAGTATCACTAATCAAGTCGGTCTGACTTATAAGGAAATATAAGTTAAAATAGATTTCTGTTTTCATTCTTTTGTGGAAGATCAAGATATCGTCGAAGCTTCGGTTTCATTTTTCACTTTTCATTGTAGGTTAAAATCACCAAGGCAGAAAGAGACGTGTATGCTGCCATCATTGATGAAAAGGTTGCCATAAAAATCGGACCAGGTCATTACGAACCTGCTAGTGGACCTCAAAATTGGAATAAAAGCCTCGAGGGAGGAGACTACAAGGTCTGGGAAGCAGCATTAGTTTTTTCCGCACCGGTATGTGTGTAACTACGAGTATATAAAGTTGAGTACCAGATGATTCAATAAGGAAGCTCTCATATTTTACATCTTAAGCAAATCAAAGGATGCCAAGATAGCGTAATATGTACTTCTCTCTAGAGGTCTGGCTGAAAACCGTGAATTGAAGTTGTTTGGCCAGACATTTCCTGAATTTAAGGGATTGTAGACGCGCTCAACTGAGGATGGGGCGGGTGGGGCGGACAGACCTGCTTCAGCAGTACAGAATCGCGGTCAGTCGGCTGAGTGTGGAAGTGGTGAGCATGGTTTTTGGTTCGAAAAGCAGTGCTCCATCTTACACATGCTGTTGATGATTCAGTGTAAAACATACCTTATATGGAAAAACATATGCTGGTGTATATTTCATTCTATAACTTGCACTGTAACTATTATATATATAACGATGCGTTTAACCAATAATGTATAAATTCGTGCGTGCTTGTCACTCGTGGCCCATGAACTTTTATTTTCTGTCTCACACTGCTCCAGTCCGTCAACTTTATCCATGGACTCGTTAACTTTTTGAGTATTCTTCGTGTAGTGGGATACTTGATATATTCGTCGATATGTGGTTCATATTATTGGTATCATGCGAGTCTCGCGTTGATTAGAAAGTTGACACATTTCCTGGCAAAGGCAGAAAGTAAAGCGATATTTTCATAATATTAGGACAGCCTTGTAGGGATTTAATGAACTGCAGTGGTTAACGGGAATAATTCCTCCTTTTCCTAGTTGGATTAGATTTTGACAGCAGCAATGTTGTTTAAACCATCGTATATCTGTCTCTTCTTGTTTTGCTTGTCCTTTGCATGGCATGGAAGTAACTCGTAAATATATAAAACTGATCTGAAACCAAGACTGGAAGATCCCAAACCCAGACTATGACAATGTTTCACAAAAAATTGGACTGTGTAAGCCTTTGGTGATCGAAAATGTCTGCAACCTGACTTCAGTAGGAATGTATCGAACAACAATATCACCTTTTTGAACTATCTCCCTAACAAAATACTATACAAGACAATCAGTTCTGTGCAAGTATCCCTCCAAGTTAGGGAGTTTGCATGGCCTGGCTCGATCTCAGGTCCCAACTTTTTCATCAAATATTTAAGTCATAAGAACAATTATTCAACTCTAAAAAAATGTTGTGCGTCTTTCTTATAGCAAGAATGGCAAGTATATGTTGAAAAATCTAGCTCCACATTTTTATTTCAATCAAAGTCGACAAAGCTTAAACTTATCCATGCATACAGTATAGAAATATACTTGATTGACTATTTGGCTTGGTGAAAAAGGAGTCCCCTAGCCCCCCTACCTGTATCTGACGCGAGTGTAACATACCAGCCCTTTCTGCAACAACATCAAAAATTAGAAAGAAGAAAAAGAACTTTTCAAAAGGGAAGGGAAGCCTATAGTTATTTTTAAAGGTCAACCGAGGCATGGGAGCGGTTGCCCACACTTCCCGCCAAATGTCAGATTAAGTCGCTTAATTATAATTAGCTGCATATGCCTTATTCAGGCGAGTCTCAACTCATATTAAAAGACACCCCCCAGAGAAACCAATAGATAAGCTGGTCGGTAAATTAATAATCTCTTGTGACGGGTTTAATCTGTTGGCTTGGCTTGGCTGGGTCTGCTTCGACACCCTCGAGCAACCCTGTCCTCGCCCAACCCAACAGTTTCCTTGTCGCAAGGTGTCGGGGGCCGCTGACGAAGTACCAACAACAATGGTAGCCATGTTTAACTCGTCCTATTTCTTTCTATTTTTGTTTTTCTTGTACTTTGCTGTATTCGTTTCGAGCAACGATAATCCAACCGATGTTCCAAATGAAGATACGCTGGTATTAGATTTAGATGCGTACTGGAAAGAACGAGCCGAAGAAGCTGAAAAGGTGGCCATGGAATCCTACAATAAAAATCCTGAGAAAGTCACTGAAGAGTTCAATACTGAAGTTGGCAAGTAGGTCTATCATTGCATGCAGATTTTGTTTAAAACCAGAGTCTGACAAGAAAACGTTACTTCATACATTTATATATACATATGTATATGTTTTTGTTTTGTTATCAATGACATATATACATATATATTCAGGCTTATGTCGAAGGAAAACACCACAAGAAGGAACTTGAGGGGTAACAAGGCTTATACGGGTCCATGCATGGCGACCAACCCAATGGACGCCTGTTGGAGGTGTGACCCTAACTGGGCCAACAACCGAAAGAAGATTGTAGGCTGCGCCCAAGGCTTCGGTAAAAAGACCACCGGAGGGAAGGATGGTCCTTTTTACGTGGTGACAATGGGCACAGATGATGACGTGCAAAACCCTAAACCAGGAACCCTACGCCATGCCGTGATTCAGAAAGGGCCTTTGTGGATCATCTTCACAAAAAGCATGGTGATTAGGCTGCAGCAAGAGCTGATGGTGACTAGTGACAAGACCATTGATGCTAGGGGAGCCAATGTTGTGATAGAAGAGGGTGCTGGCATTACCCTGCAGTTTGTGAAGAATGTAATCATCACCAACCTTCACATAAAAATGATTGTCACCAAACCCGGTGGCCTGATCAGGGACTCTGTCGACCACATAGGTTTAAGAACCCAGAGTGACGGCGATGGTATCTCCCTCTTTGGTGCCTCCAACGTCTGGATCGATCACGTTTCCATGTCCAGGTGCGCAGATGGGCTCATCGACGCCATCATGGGTTCCACCGCCATCACCATCTCCAACTCCCACTTCACTGATCACGATGAGGTACTTAAAAGGGAATTACTTTAATCTTAAACTAATTAACTAACTAGCGAAAAACTTGTAGCGCGCCCTTGTTTGTTATAAAAGTTTTACTCTTGCACCCAAGGTTTCGAATTAAAATTTCCCCTCCTCTTCTCGCTTGTATAAGAAACTAATTAACTAATTTAGCCTAATAAATAATATTAATTTATGTAAATAACTACAATAATTTACTAATTAATGGTACGTACAAAATCATGCAGGCGATGTTGTTTGGTGCCAACAACGCCCACACTCAAGACAAAATCATGCAGATTACTTTGGCCTTCAACCACTTTGGTCAGGGACTGGTGCAGAGGATGCCAAGGGTCCGGCACGGATTCTTCCACGTGGTGAACAACGACTACACCCACTGGATCATGTATGCCATCGGAGGAAACATGAACCCTACCATCATCAGCCAGGGTAACAGGTTCATTGCTCCCATTAACGGGGTCACCAAACAGGTAATATACAGTTTAATTACATGAATTAATTTTTTATTAATTAGTAAATACTTGGCCCCAATTAAGTGTGTTCAAGCTCGAGCGTGGACGTTAATTTTTACCAAAACGTGTGCTTGCTCGATCGAAAAAGTAATGAGTAAATATAGTCCAAAATAACCGTTCGTTATACATGCATAATACGTTCGTTCATATCTAATATGTCATTTTGACTTCTGGAGTTAATTGTATAGGTGACCCATAGGGAGAATACACCAGAGGCAGAGTGGAAGAACTGGGAATGGAGATCTGAGGGAGATTTGATGATGAATGGAGCTTTCTTTGTTGAATCTGGATCAGGAGCCAGCAAACACCCAGCAAAGTTGGACATGATGCCCTTCAAACCAGGGACCCTTGTCTCAACGCTCACAAAATTTTCCGGTGCTCTAAACTGCGCTGTCGGCAAACCCTGCTAGGTTTTTTTGTTGTTGTTTAATTTCCTCTTTTTTTTTAATACCAATGAATGTAGTACATGTTGCTTTCAAACACAAAAAAATTCTGAACATATAAAGAACGGATTTTTAAATATACGTTGCATTGTTTTCTTATTCTCTTTTGTTATTTTTTGGGAAAAAAAAATTGTAGTGAGAGGGACATAAACCTTAGTTCAAATCTCAATGTGATGATGCGTTTGTTGCATCGAACTATTTCGGATTGGACTAACTTTAGGGACTAAGCTGAACTGGCTTAGACTAGACTAAACTGGACTGATTTAGTGAAGCGTTTGGTGCAGTGTCGGACTAAGAAGTAGGATTCTAATATTATATTATTTAATCTATATATATAATATTTTATTATTTACTTAATATATATTTATTAATATTCTATTATTAATTTATCTTTTTCTTATTTTCTAGAATCATTATTTCCAGCTAACCTCTCTTTATTTTTTATCCCCTGCCGTCTCTCTCCCCTCTCCTCTGTGTATCCAAGTTTCTTCGCTCTTTTTCTCCCTCTGTTGCATAGACTATTCGAATTAAAATCACAAAAAAATCACAAAAAATGGAGACTTGCCTTCCTCCAAAAAACCCAACCCCTCCCTCTCAAGCTTAGCACCGCCAATTCAATGGCAGCCCTGGTGAGTTTTCCTGTTCAGCTCATTCTCTCTCTTCCCTTAGTTTTTCCTTTCAAATCCCTCTCTCTCTTCCCTTTGCCTCTTTTCCCATCCAACATCACTTGTTTTTCCATGGGTGAGGATTGAAGTTGCGGACGGCACATGTGGGTGGGGCTGGGTATGTGTGTGGGTAGGGATTGGAGTTGCAGACTGACACACCCCGATCCTAGAATCAAGGCGTGATGGCCGTCACGTGAGCGTGACGTAACCAAAAGTGCGATGCGGAAGCAAAAGATATGAGAAATACGAACGAATAAAAACCAACTACTAGCAATAATATCCAACTAGCATGCTAGAGTGAGTTCAAGTGTAAAACACACAAATTCAGAGCATAAGTACTAGGTGCAGTCAAGTAGGACCATAACTAAGTTACAACACCCGCAGGTGAGTCCTATATTTATGTAGTCTGTCAGTACGCCGTGGGAATCCTCGTGGGCCACCAATGTTGCTATCTAGAACCTGGAGGGGCACAAAACAAAATTGAGTGGGTCAGTAAAACCAAAGTTTTTCAAAAACATTTCATCAAAACGTTTCTAACCCCTCGCTGTAAAACCTGTATACTTTCCCAGAAAATAACATAATAGCATAATATTTGTTCATATCTCTCAAAACATCAATTTTTATTAAAATCCAGCAAGTATGCCATGCTATAAATGACAATGACAGAATATGGATGCATCAATATAACAGGTGTCATAATGAATCAACCGGAGACCCTGCAGTTGGTCATGTACGATTAATTCTAGCTAAATATCCAAACCAACCGGAGTCACCACGGTGACATGTATGGCACTACTCTGCACATAAGTCAGAACTACTTGAAGTAGTATGTACAACAAGAATGGTGTAAGAATACACTCTAGTGCTTCTCTCATCAATCATCTGCGCGCATAATCTAAGGTCACCTACTAGTCGGAATCACCTCTAGTGATCTATACGACTAGTATGTCTGAACCCTCTCATGGTCTGTACGACATGCACTTACTTGGATCCAAGGTGAGCGTGCGGTGCGGTGAATAATATAAGCACTAACACCAAGGGTGCATGTTATGAGCTCTCAACACAATTCACATTATTAACAATTCACATGAATAACATAAAACTCACCTGATACTCACATGTGCGTTCACATCACCAATTCACACACATATATATGCAACAATTACCAATTCATATATTTCACAATATGCACGCATGGCATTTTAAAAACATACTTTCATTTAAACTTAATTTCTGGGAAAAATATCTATAGTATATAGGTATAAACAGAAATATTGCCCACTCACTGATAAGTCGAAGGGTCGTAGCCCCCGTGACGCCCTTGAATCCGCTCGTCCTCGGGATAGGTATCACCTATATGCGAAACAACTAAAACAACATTATTTAAAGCACATAACCGACAATTCGTAATAACTTCTTATACGATGCTCAATTTGGGTATATGAATATACCACAGTGACCTACTCGACATCACGGACGTCGACATATTTTTAAAATAATTTTTGGGCTTGTCACGCGCCCCCACGTGCCGGGACAAGCACGGGTCCACGCGCGTCTCTTACCTTGGGCTCGCCGGACTGGTTTTTCCGATGGCCTGAAAACTGGAGATTTTTCAATGTCCTTATTCTCCGTCATTTCTCAACCATTTTTCATGTATTTTATATCAAAATGAAGCCCTAAGCATGTAGAATCACGTTACACTACTTTAAGGCTCTAAAAACTACGAAATCTCACCGGAGAAATTCCAAGAAAACCGGCCAATTTCGAACTCAACGATCTCGACGTCCAAAACCTTCAAACTAAGTACTCCGAGCTTCCTTAGGACCTCACTAAGCTCACTATAAGCTTAGAATTCCCTGAAAATCAACACATCACGAATGCATGAACAGTACTCAAATCGGACCTCGGGTTTTTAACGTGATTTCTAAGGTTTCCCGTTCTAAAACTAGTACCATTCAACTCAGGAGGTCGAAAGGATGAAGAACCTTACCTTTTTGGCGTCGATCCGTGAAAGTTCAAGGGTTTGGCCCTTTGTCCGTACAATTTCGAGAGGGAGAGAGAGAGACTGAAACGGAGAGGAGAGAGAGAGAGAGAGCATAGGGGAAGGGAGAGGGTTGTCTCGTGTGTGTTGTGTGGTCCACCCAAAAACAAGTCACAACTTCATTCCCTAACCACACAAATTTACAACCCAAATTTTAATCCAACTTAAATAATTTTCCAAAGTTTATGGAATATGTGTATTTAGTCCAAATAATATGTCACACACACACATACCTTAGCACCCGTCAAGGGTAATTCCGTCATTTCACGTCCTTGATAAATAAAATCCCGGGACGGGCTGTGACAATTTACCCTCCTTATATAATTTCATCCTCGAAATTCATACAACCAAACAATCCACTTAATACTCATAAAACAACCTCGGATACATCTCTTTCATTCAATCTTTTGTCTCCCAAGTAGCTTCTTCCACTGAGTGGTTCCTCCACAATACTTTTACTAAGCTCATTGTCTTATTCCTTAGAACCTTGTCTTTCCAATCCAAGATAGTCATTGGTTCTTCATCATACGTCAAATCCGGATTAATCTCCAAAGGTTGAGGAGGAATTACAAGTGAATGGTCTGAAACATAATGTCGAAGCATTGGGACATGAAACACATTATGTATCTTAGATAACTCCGGAGGCAACTCCAATCTGTAAGCAACTTCACCAATCCTCTCAGTGATCTCATAAGGTCCTATGTACCTAGGACTTAGCTTGCCTCTCTTTTCAAACCGCACTACACCTCTCCAAGGTGACAATTTCAAGAATACCAAATTACCCACATCATAAACTCGATCAGTAGTATGTCTATCTGCTAAACTCTTTTGTCGATCCTGGGCCGCTTTCAGGTTAGACTTAATCACCTGAACATTTTGAGTAGTCTCATCCACAATCTCTGGGCCTTCAAGCACTCTTTCGCCAACCTCTGACCAACACAATGGCGTACGACAAGCTCTACCATAAAGTGCCTCAAATGGTGACATACCAATACTTGAATGAAAACTATTATTGTAGGCAAATTCCATCAAATCTAGGCGATCATGCCAAGAATCACCAAACTGTAACGCTGAAGATCTCAACATATCCTCCAACGTTTGAATAGTCCTCTCTGATTGTCCATCGGTTTGAGGATGATAAGCAGTGCTGTAAAGCAATTTCGTACCAAGAGCTTCCTGAAAAGCTATCCAAAACTTATAAGTAAATCTTGGATCTCGATCAGAAATAATATTCACTGGAACTCCATGATACTTCACAATCTTCGTGATGAACAACTTAGCCAATTTATTCAGAGGATACTTTTCCCTTACTGGAATGAAGTATGCTGACTTAGTAAGCCGATCTACAATCACCCAAACACCATCAAATCCATTTCGTGTACGCGGAAGCTTATACACAAAATCTATAGTTATATTTTCCCATTTCCACTGAGGAACGGGAAGTGGTTGCATCCGACCAAAAGGCTTCTTTCTTTCAGCTTTGACTTGCTGACAAACAATACACTTACTTACATACTCTGCAATTTCCCTCTTCATACCCGGCCAATAATAAAATGGTTGAATGGTATGGTACATCTTAGTTCCCCCTGGATGCATCGCATAAGCCGAACAATGTGCTTCATCTAAAATTTCCTTCTTTAATTCCTCATTATTCGGCACATACATTCTGTTCTCTTGCATAAGCATGCCATCAGATTCTCGAATTCTGAGGTCTTTCTTTTTCCCTTCATTTCTTAATTGGATCATTTCTTGGATCTCTTCATCACCCATTTGAGCTTCAAGTACACGATCAACCAAAACTGGCCTGACTTGGAAACTAGCAAGAAAAGCTTCTCTTCATTCTTCTAACTCCAATCTTACTCCAGTAGCTCTCAAATCTATAAGAAGAGGAACACGACAAGCATACAAAGCATTGAGTCGACCTTGAGGTTTCCTACTTAGTGCATCAGCTACCACATTTGCACGACCCGGATGATACTCAATAGTGCAGTCATAATCACTTAGTAACTCCATCCACCTCCGTTGACGAAGATTAAGATCATGTTGAGTGAAAAGATACTGAAGACTCTTATGATCTGTGAAGATCTTACACTTCTCACCATAGAGATAATGCCTCCAAATCTTCAAAGCAAAGACAATGGCTGCCAACTCAAGATCGTGAGTAGGATAATTCCTTTCATGAATCTTCAATTGTCGAGAAGCATAGGCAATCACTCTATTATGCTGCATCAAAACACATCCCAAACCATTTAAAGAAGCATCACTGTAAATCTCAAAGTTACCACTATCATCAGGAAGTACCAATACTGGATTATGAGTGAGGCAATATTTCAACTGCTGGAAACTTTGCTCACAATTCTCATCCCAATCAAACTTAACATCCTTTCTAGTTAACTTCGTTAGTGGCAAAGCAATCATAGAAAAATCTTGAACAAACCGTCGATAATAACCTGCTAGACCCAGAAAACTCCGTACCTCAGTGACGGTTCGTGGTTGTTCCCAATTCTCCACTGCTGCTATCTTTTGAGGATCTACTTGAATTCCTTGTGCCGATACTACATGCCCCAAAAATGCCACTTGATTCAACCAAAACTGACATTTACTAAACTTGGCATACAACTGATGCTCCCTCAATTTCTTTAATACCAAGTTAAGATGTCGAATATGATCTATTTTAGACTTAGAGTATACCAGAATATCATCGATAAAAACAATGACAAATTTATCAAGATACTGCTGGAATACCTCATTCATTAGCCTCATAAAAGCTGCAGGTGCATTAGTCAATCCGAATGGCATAACCAAAAACTCATAATGTCCATAACGGGTCCTGAAAGCCGTCTTAGGTACATCATCTTCTTTAATCTTCAACTGATAATAACCAGATCTCAAATCAATCTTAGAGAACACACACGCACCTTTAAGCTGATCGAACAAATCATCGATACGAGGCAAGGGATAACGGTTTTTAATCGTTACCCGGTTCAATTGCCTGTAATCAATACATAATCTCAAAGTTCCATCTTTCTTTCTTACAAACAACACTGGAGCTCCCCAAGGTGAAGTACTAGGTTGAATGAAACCTTTATCAGTTAATTCCTGTAACTGAATTTTCAACTCTCTCAATTCAGCTGGAGCCATTTTATATGGAGTCAAAGATATAGGATCCGTACCTGGAAGCAAATCAATAGAAAACTCCACATCTCTGTTTGGCGGCAATCCAGGCAAATCATCTGGGAAAATATCAGGATAGTGCCTGACTACTCCAACTTCCTCCACACTGCTAGGAACAACATCATTTAACACCACATGTGCTAAGTATCCTTGACAACCTTTCGATAACAACTTCTTTGCTCTCATGACAGAAATAACACCATGTCTCACCCCACTTCTTTCACCCACAAAAGTAACCTCTGGTAATCCAGGACGATGAAAAGTAACAGATTTCCTGTAACAATCTATATGGGCACGATTATAATGCAACCAATCTGCCCCTAAAATCACATCAAAATCCACAATATCTAACGGGATAAGATTAGCTGACATAACTACACCATCTACCATCACTGGACACCCTGGATAAACACTATCAACATAACATTTGTCACCTCTAGGCATAGCAAACTCTAAATCAAATCCTAGAGGTGTAGGGTGAGGTTGTGTCATTTGAGCAAACGTATGAGAAATCACAGAATATGTAGCACCACGACCTTGAGCTTGCTGTAGTGAGATGTGTAGCACCACGACCATAATCAAGTCCGAATGATTCTGAGCATATTGTAATGAGATGTGATTAACACGTCCATGAGCTTGCTGTCGTCCACCACGACCTTTGTTGCCTTGGTTACCTCGCCCCTGAGAAGTACGTCCCTGTCTTGACTGACTAGACTGCCTAGGCGGTCCTGCACTGCTAGCAGCAACCTCTCCCTGTCGAGGTTGACCTCCCGATGCCACTAAGATCCACTAGCTGGCATGGAAGAATAAAAAGTATAACCTCCATGGTCTTGGGAATACCCAGTCTGAGAATAAGGATCCTGGGAATACTGATACTGTCCGAAAGCATAGAGAGCAGTATCACCCTGGTAGTGGTAAGCATCACCACGACCCGTCTGACCATAACTGCCTGATCCAAAGTTCTGCTGAATCGGCGTTGGAGATGGCATAGTAGACTGCTGAGATCTCTGCTGACTCTGAGAACACTGAGCAGCCATATGTCTTATCTTTCCACAAGTGTAGCAAGCACCACCACTACCACTTCTCTTACACTCTCTATGATGTCTGAAATTACAACGACGGCACAACGGAGCACCATAACCACCAGCACCACCAAAATCTCTTTGTCTCTGAAACTTGGGTCCACCAACAAATCTTCCACCTTTCCTCGGGCCTGTGACACTAAATCCTCCACTGGAAGAACTCGAGCTCGCTCCACTTCTCTTGAAATTTTGTGTCTTACGGGGTCTCTTAGTGGAGATACCTTTACCCCTATCATCTTTCTTCTGATTAGCATTCTTATCTTCATCATCCTCACTATTACTAGGAAGGTTGTCGGAATCTTCCATCCGCACCAAAATCTCAGAAAACTCATGATAATCGGTGCAAGGAAGCGCACTAGCAAAAGTCCGTCATTTCTTCTTAGTTCCTAGCTTAAAACGGCGAAGCATCTCTGCCTGATTACCAGCTGTATCAGGATCATAACGAGATAAGTCTGTAAATTTCCTGTAATACTCATGCGCCGACATATCCTTTTGCTTCAGATGAGTAAACTCATGTTTCTTACGATCAATGTACTCCGGCGGAACAAATCTTTTCATAAAATGCTCTTTGAATACTTCTCAGTCAGCTGCCATCTCAGGTGACATAAACTTAGTCTGATTTATCCACCAACCTGCTGGCTCTCGTCCTAAAAACCAAGTAGTGGTCTCCACCCATCTATTAGCAGGAAGGTTCCCTTGACTCTGCATCACCTGGAAAGTCTTCTCAATATGGTCTAACCACTTTTCTGCCCCTTCATGACCCTCATTACCCATGAAACAGTCCAATTTTAGATTATACATAGTCTCCAGGGGTGTTCTCTGAGGAGGAGGATGACGGATTGCATTCTGAAAGGCATGGGCCATCGCTTTCCCTAATTGAGTTATATCAGGGAAATTGGACTTAGAAGCACGGCGTGATTCCCTACGAGGCGGCATAGTTCTGACAGAAGACATCAAAAGATCATTAGAACGTTAACAATTTATACAGGATTGCAACCTAGGCTCTGATACCAAACTGACACACCCCGATCCTAGAATCAAGGCGTGACGGCCAGCACGCCTTGATTCTAGGATCGGGGTGTGTCACAGATGGCAAGGGAAGGGTGGAGGAAGACGAGATGGATAAACCCAACCATGGAAAATCGAGGCCAAGGTCGATGCAGTCGAAAATTAAAGACAAAGATGGATGAACCAGCCGTCGAAATCGAGGTCAAGGTCTATGCCGTAAAAAATTGGAGACTGAGATGGATGATCCCAGCCGTAAAAAAATTTCTATCTTCCAAGTTCCAGCTTTCATTGAAGCCCATGCCGTAGAAAATCGAGGTCGATGAACTCGGGGCAGTGAAGCAGACGAAGGCGATAAAGGATGCAGCGAGAGTGGACGAAGGCGAGAGAGGATGATGGAAGGTCTTAGCTAAACCCGTGGGTGTTGGGGTCTCTCGCTAAGACCAGCTAGTGAAGTCGTTTGTCAAAGTGAGTCCCATCTAGTGCCATTAATGTTAGTCCCACAAGCCACCAAACACAAGACTACAATCCAATTTAATTCAGTGAAGGCTAAGAAGGGTAAACAAATGCCCCCTGAGTATAATAATTGGGGCATTAATTAGAGCATCTCAAGGTAGTTAACAAATTTTACTTTAGAAGTGTCCTCGGGAAACCTATGTAACACTTTTTCTTTAATAATTATTATTACGGGGAGAGGGGAGAGAAACTGTTACAAGAATTTTCTGGTGTTCCTAGGGCTAGTTTGGTATTGTTGTGTTTTGAAAAAAAATTGTTTCTTCTGTGTTGTGAAAATAAGTTTATTTTTGCTGCTTCACGTTTTCAGTTTTTTTCATTTAAAACTGTGAAAATAAGTTGTTTTTAAGTGTTTACCAAACATCTTTTTGAGCTCAATTTTTTTTTATCCACTTTTTATAAAATGCACATCAGTACCAAACCAGTACTAAACTGCGTTGTTGGCAAACCCTGCTAGGTTCCTTTTTGTTGTTCAATTTCTTTCTTTTTTTTCGTCTTTTTGAACGTGCACGTACACCAATGAATGTAGTACATGTTTTTTCAAACTGAAAGAAAAAAAAATTCTAAACATATGATCGAAGAAAGTGGATTTTTACATATGCGTTGCCATTGTCGCACATTTTTATAATTATTTTCTTATTCTCTTTTGGCTATTTTTTGGGGGAAATAATGATGGGGAAACAAATGAAGGAAGTGGGAGAGGGATATAAACCTAAATTCAAATCTCAATGTAAACTGAAGAAATTAACAAAGGTCATGTCCGATCAAGAGAGTTAACAAATTGGGTAATGTTAGAGAAAACAAAAATTTTAAAGTAAATTTGCAAGCCAAATAATATGGTTGTAGATGATTGGATTATTAACCAAGTGTCGATTAACGTGCTCATTTCTTATTGATGACACATTATTTGATTTGCAATTTAGTTTAGAAAATTTGATCTCCTTAGCATTATCCTAATTTTACTATAAAATTTAGAGTAATGCTAAGAAGACTAAATTCTTACGGAGTTGGTCTGAATAAATCCCTGAATTTTCCATATTGCAGAGCCACTTGGAATATAAAGAAAAAACAAGGGAGATTAGTTTCAGTGGTTTACTTTTGATCTTGTGAGAAATGTAAGACCACCCGGTAGGTTTTGGGGTAAGTATGAATTTATCAAGAACATTATAAATAAAAGCAAGCAATCTAATGTCCTTCGAGAAATGCAATTTATTTTAGGGAACTTTAACGAAAAAGCTTCCGGTACTGTTCATTTTAATGAAAAATCACATTTTTACACTAAAAAATCAATCTTGGTACTATTCATTTTACAATTTATTTTGTCATTATTATTAAAACTTAAAGTTTTCAAGCCATTTTCATTAGTTTTCCTTTTATTTTACATGTATGAGAACTCCAGTCTAGTTTACAAGAAGCAAGATTCGTATTTTAGAGTAGGAAAATAGATACACTATTCTAATCAACCAAACTAATTTCTATAGCATGGTAACTCTTCTTCTACCGCTCAAATGTGCGTTAACAGTTACACACGGGGTCTAGTCAACCGAACCAATTTCGATTGCATGGTAACTCTTCTTTTGCCACTCAGATGTGGGTTAACAATTGCAAACACTGCTCTAGTCAACCGAACCAATTTTTATAGCGCGGTAAACTCTTCTTCTGCCACTCAATTGTAGATTAACAATTTGGTTATATATAATTTGATAGGAAAACAAGGGAAATAGATAATTTGATAGTAACAGAATATGAATTACATATTTTCAAAGCATATGGTTAGGTACGTAAGCTAAACGACTGCATAAGGACAACACAAAGAACCCGAAATTAATACCGATAGCGTCTCTTCGGTCTTATAATGGCAACTCAATCACTGTTTTCCAAAATTGCAATTTCATTTATGCCAACAAAATAAGGTTCATAACCTCCACTCTAGTGTTTAGTTCATCTATCCATAATCCGAAACTTCAAAAATAAAACATCGAAATACATAAATGCGAAACAACTCAGCGGCTGCTTAAAAAATAAGGCTAAATCGCTAAATGGTCCCTGAGATTTGCATAATTCATCACTTTGGTCCCTGAGATTCCAAATCAATAAAAGTGGTCCCTAAGATTGTCCACCATCTATCATTTTGGTCATTCCTTTAAAAACTCTGTTAAGTGTCCCGGAGTTCTTGGCCGGAAGTTTGGGCAATTTTCAAAGCTTCTTAACTCAATCGTTTCTTAACCAAATTCGACCCATAATATATCAAAATGAAGATAGGAAAGTGTATAATAAGATTATACCTATTTTGAAGCCCAATGGTTGCAGGAGATGGCCGGAAAATAGCCTTAAAGTTGACTGGTCCGAGTGAAAACTTGAAAACTCGCCGGAAACTGGGT
The DNA here is from genome assembly GCF_916048215.2 of Malus sylvestris. NCBI lineage: Eukaryota > Viridiplantae > Streptophyta > Magnoliopsida > Rosales > Rosaceae > Malus > Malus sylvestris. The sequence continues at coordinate 5,101,158 of NC_062275.1, read as the reverse complement.
AAATGTTAAACGTTCATAACTTCTTCAATACTCAACGAAATCAAGTGATTCAAAAATAAACATCATACTTCTCGATGAGATGAAAAGAATGGTACCTTTTTCGATGGCTTACTTGCCATGTTTTGGCCTGAAAACTGCTTGAAAGTAGCTGTCTAGGTCTCGAGTTAGCCACCTTCGAGCCACGTTTCGGCCAAACCATGGAGATATAGCAGTTGAAAAAGGTACCATTCTTTTTGTCTCATCGAGAAGTATGATTTTCGTTTTTGAATCACTTGATTTTGTTGAGTATTGAAGAAGATATGAACGTTTAAAGTTTATCCAGTTTCCGGTGAGTTTTCCAGTTTTCGCTCGGACAAGTCAATTTTGAGGCTATTTTCAGGCCATCTCTGGCAACCATTGGGCTTCAAAATAGGTATAATCTTATTCTACACTTTCCTATCTTCATTTTGATATATTATGGGTCGAATTTGTTTAAAAAACGATTGAGTTATGAAGCTTTGAAAATTGCCTAAACTTTCGGCCAAGAGCTTCGGGACACTTAATGGAGTTTTTAACAGAATGACCAAAATGATGGATGGTGGACAATCTCAGGGACCACTTTTATCGAATTGGAATCTCAAGGACCAAAGTAATGAGTTATATAAATCTCATGGACCATTTTAGTGATTTACCCAAAAAATAATGCATATGGTTTTTTTGTTGTTTAATTTCCTCTCTTTTTTGAACGTGCACGGACGTATACCAATGAATGTAGTACATGTTGCTTTCAAACACAAAAAAATTCTGAACATATAAAGAACGGATTTTTAAATATAAATTTGCATTGTTTTCTTATTCTCTTTTGTTATTTTTTTGGGAAAAAAAAATGAAGTGAGAGGGATATAAACCTTAATTCAAATCTCAATGTAAACTGAGTATGCTAATTCGGGCATCAATTAGAGCATCTCAAGGGGAGTTAACAAATTTTACTTTAGAAGTGTCCTCTGGAAACCTATGTAACACTTTTTCTTTAATAATTATTATTATGGGGAGAGGGGAGAGAAACTGTTACAAGAATTTGAGAGATAAGGAGTTTCGAACTCACAACTTATAGGTAGAAACATAACATTCTATCCACTATGTGGCAATGACACTTATATGCTACTAAATTTTTTCCATTCCAGCCCACTTTTCAAACAACTATTAATTTTTTTTCTATCTTAAAATATTATTATTTCAAGTTTGTCTTATTTATGCGTGGCTCAGTTTTATGTTTCTAGCCCATTGATAAACAATATTTTTAGGGTTTTTATCACAAATGGTATCTGAAATTGACCATCACCATCAAGGTAGTCCCTAAAATTAAAAATCAATTAATGTAGTCCCTGGAATAGGTGTCACAAATCAATGTGATTCTTCCGTCACAATTCTATTAAAATTTTCGTTAAGTGTTGATGTGGCACATGTTGGAGATGGGAAGCAAGGATAGGGAGAGTTTTCGAAAACAAGTACCTCTACCTCGGCACTTATGGTGAGTTTCAAACTGATCTCTAGGGTGGCGATTTCCACACTTCCCCTTTTGTCATCTATGCCCCAAATTGAGTATAATACTTTTTCTGCGCTCACAGAAGGGGTGTAAAAGGCTAAAAAATAAGCGTTAAAATCGTTGGCTGACATTTAAATCTATTTGTTTCAAAGTACGTTGGGTGTGTTAAGTGGTTTATGAGGCTTATTTTATTTCATCAAGGCACCCAGGAAGAGGCTGCTCATGCTTATGTTATTGCAGCAATAGAATACAGAGGCATAAATGCAGTGACCAACTTTGACTTGAAAACATAATCAGATGGCAGAGGCCAAGGGCCAACTCCCTTGGCCCTCAAGAACTGAAATCGAATGCAGATCAGCTTCTCCCCATGCCATCTTCCACTGATGGCATCCCCCCGAGCAAGGAAGGAAGACAGATGTCCATGTTCCAACCCAACTCCTTCACCGTAGATGACATAGACACCTCAAAAAATCGCGACATTTTCCCTAGGCAGCAGCAGCAGCCTTCTATGCCCGTTAGCCCCTTCACCATGTCATCACCTTCCCCAACACCTCTTGGCCTCATCCTTCAATCCTCAGTATTTAAAGAGCTGGTGGAAAATAATTTAAATGGAGATAATGAAGAGAGTGAGAAGAATGATTTAAACCTCCTTCCGGAACAGAACAACAGCGACACTATTAAGCGGATATTGTACGAAGGAATGCGAAATAATCCCTGTACCTGTTCTTCAAACAGCGGTGTTTTGCCTGCATTAGAGTCACAGGAGGAGAGCCTGCTGCCCTTGAGCAACTCAAGGGACCAACCCCTTTGAAATGGTGCCTTAAACATGTTTACTTTCCCTGACTTTAACTAAATTAACTTTAGTTTTAGTTTACGCACTTGTAAACACTTCATCTAGATCGTTTTATTTTATAAACATGGATGATGGATATGAACTTTATTGTATACTTGATGATTCCTTAAAACATTGTTCTAATCAAAACATCAGTTATCAGCAACATCATTAAGTTCATTATAACCATGCATATTCGTCAACAATTTTTTTACAAATATACTTGTTCGGGCAAAGATTTCTCTGGAGAAGGTTCCTCGGACCTCAGCACAGCTACCCAAGGGATTGGCACTTTGGATGTGTAGTCGGGCTCTTACTTGTTGATGTGCTACAAGAAGAGAACCAAGCTAGTTCTGAAAGGTGCCTTTGTGGGGTCTTAGGTGTAGGCCTTGAGGCTCGCAATCAAAACTAACTAAGTGCTAAGCGTGCCACTGCTATCTCAGTATAGCAGATGTAGAACAAGTGTGTTTTAAGTCAATTACTTGCGCCCCAAGTTACTCCAACTTCTTGTTATCAAAGGATTGTCATAGGTGGGTTAAGTCTGTATTAAGTTCTTTTTCTTGCCTTGTAAACAATGACTTTTAGTTCGTGGTCTTGTACATTTGAATGAAGGGAGTCCAGAGCCCCTTAAGTCATTTGTTTGGTCCTAAACCACTCTTAATGAAAACATGTTCATTAAACTAATCAGATCCAGATGCAAATGGGATTCTTAAAATAGAAAAACAGGTGGAAATAACTTGAATACATGCTGGAGAATGCATTAAGCAATAGATCTACTAATTTAGAAAACAAACATAGAGCTTGGGGCAAGATTTCACCTTGTTTGGCAAGGTTGAACCTCTTGTAGTCACTTCTCTTTGAAATTATAGGGGTTATATCCTAAAAAGGGATGAATGGTAAACAAGTTTACACAAGAGAATCGATACTACAGCACTGGGAATGGTAGCAGAGCTTTTATACTGGAGAAAAGATAACTTCTCTAAGGAAACTATTGCTAAAAAGACTGAATCTTGGTTGATTTTAGCTTTTGGATGCAAATCTGGCTTGGGAGCAGAGTTTGTATGTTTGTTTGTTTGATTTATTGAGTGTCTTTATCTCTGGGGTCTGTCTTCCTTTTTATTAGCAGTTTAGCCTGATTGTCTCTGGTTGTGTGCTTACCCGAAAACACTTGGAGGGTAGTGAGTCATCAACTTTTTACTTGTAATACTACTAGAAAGTGTTCTTTGGCTGATAGTAGGTTAGTCTCTATCACTTGTCACTTCAATCATATACACGTGACTTGTATCTTGGCTGAGAAGGCTTCAATTTGCTTTTGGGCTCAATGTTGGGTTTCAGGCAAGTCTCCTTTAATTGGCATCATTGGACTTCCCTTTATTCAAGCCCAATATTTAAATATTAACCAAAACAATACTTTTACAACGGTCTTTTTAAGTTTTTAACACCTACAAATCACAAGAGGTCAAACCTTAATATTAAACTTACTACAAATATATATATATATATATATATATATATATATATATATATATATAATATTATCCTTGCATTTGTTTGAGGTGAACCCGAGACTTGCTTCCACCAAGTAGAGACAGGTGCTGCTAGACCAACTAATTTGTTATAATGAATATTTAATAGCTCAACTCCTCAACCAACGAGCCTTGTGTCATGACTTGTATGCTTAAAAGTAAAATTAATACGACCTAATTATTGAATCAATAATTTTGATATTACATTGTTCTACATGATGTGATAAGCAATTAATGTGTATCAGTACATTCGTTATACATTTAAAAGACGATGATATAAGTTTTAACTGGACATAACATCTATATCCTTGTCATACTTTGTATTTAGTCTCTTTATTCCCTCGATGCTTTGAAATGATCTAATAATTACTTGACTTCGATGCCTAGTTGGGGAGAATTTTTTGTGTGTATAGCAGAGGTATATATCTCATTAGTATATTTCTCATATTGTAATTAACAAGTTTTATATACTAAGAAAACACTAATAGAAAACGATCAATTATGTGTAAGTACTCTCCAAGTTTGGGAGTTTGCATGCATGACCTTTCTGTATTCTTAACATGTGTATGATACGAGAATGCGGTATACCAGTCCTTTATGTGATAACATCCAAAATTAGCTAGAAGATAAAGAACTTTTCGAAAGGGAAGGGAAGCCCAATTGCTACTTTTAACGGTCAACAGATGCATGGGAATGGTTACCCACACTTCCCGCCAAATGTTAGATTAAGACGCTTAATTATAATTAGCTGCATGCCTTATTTAGGTGAGTCTCGTCTCATATTAAAAGACATCCCCCGCCCCAAGACAAACCAATAGATATGCCAGTTGGTTAATTAATTATCTCTTGTGACCGGTTTAATCTGTTGGCTTGGCTTGGCTGGGTCTGCTTCAACACCCTCGAGCAACCTTGTCCTCGCCCAACCGGACAGTTTCCTCGTCGCAAGGAATCTGCGGCTGCCCACGAAGAACCAACAACAATGGCAGCGATGTTTAACTCGTCCTATTTCTTTCTATGTTTGTTTTTCTTGTCCTTTGCTGTATTCGTTTCGAGCCACGATGATCCAACCGATTTTCCAAATGAAGATACGCAGGTATTAGATTTAGATGCGTACTGGAAACAACGAGCCGAAGAAGCTGAAAAGGAGGCCATGGAATCCTACAATAAAAATCCTGAGCAAGTCACTGAAGAGTTCAATAATGAAGTTGGCAAGTAGGTCTAATTATTGCATGCAGATTTACAATTTGACAATACATATAAACGTTTGTTTAACAACATGAGTCCAACAAGAAATTGTTACTTCATACATTTATACACATATGTATATGTTTTGTTATCAATGACATACATACATATATATATATATATATATTCAGGCTTATGTTAAAGGAAAACACCACAAGAAGGAACTTGAGGGGTAACAAGGCTTATAAGGGTCCATGCATGGCGACCAACCCAATTGACGCCTGCTGGAGGTGTGACCCTTATTGGGCTAACAACCGAAAGAAGATCGTAGGCTGCGCCCAAGGCTTTGGTAAAAAGGCCACCGGAGGTAAGGATGGTCCTTTTTACGTGGTAACAATGGGCACAGATGATGACGTGCAAAACCCTAAACCCGGAACTCTACGCCACGCCGTGATTCAGAAAGGGCCTCTGTGGATCATCTTCGCAAAAAGCATGGTGATTAGGCTGCAGCAAGAGCTGATGGTGACTAGTGACAAGACCATTGATGCTAGGGGAGCCAATGTTGTGATAGAAGAGGGTGCTGGCATTACCCTGCAGTTTGTGAAGAATGTAATCATCACCAACCTTCACATAAAAATGATTGTCCCCAAACCCGGTGGCATGATCAGGGACTCTGTCGACCACATAGGTTTAAGGACCCAGAGTGACGGCGATGGTATCTCCCTCTTTGGTGCCTCCAACGTCTGGATCGATCACGTTTCCATGTCCAGGTGCGCAGATGGGCTCATCGACGCCGTCATGGGTTCCACCTCCATCACCATCTCCAACTCCCACTTCACGGACCACGATGAGGTACTTAAAAGGGAATTACTTTAATCTTAAACTAATTAACTAACTTCAGAAAAACTTGTAGCACACTCTGCTATAAAAGTTTTTACTCTTGCATCCGAGGTTTCGAGTTAGAATTTCCCCTCCTCTTCTCGCCCGTATAAAAAACTAATTAACTAACTTAACCTAATAATATAATATTAATTTATGTAAATAACTACAATAATTTACTAATTAATGGTACGTACAAAATCATGCAGGCGATGTTGTTTGGTGCCAACAACGCCCACACTCAAGACAAAATCATGCAAATTACTTTGGCCTTCAACCACTTTGGTCAGGGACTGGTGCAGAGGATGCCAAGGGTCCGGCACGGATTCTTCCACGTGGTGAACAACGACTACACCCACTGGATCATGTATGCCATCGGAGGAAACATGAACCCTACCATCATCAGCCAGGGTAACAGGTTCATTGCTCCCATTAACGGGGTCACCAAACAGGTAATATACAGTTTGATTACATGAATTAATTTTTTATTAATTAGTAAATACTTAGCCCCAATTAAGTGTGTTCAAGCTCGAGCGTGGACGTTAATTTTTACCAAAACGTGTGCTTGCCCGATCGAAAAAGTAATGAGTAAATATAGTCCAAATATAACCGTTTATTATACATGCATAATACGTTCGTTCATATCTAATATGTCATTTTGACTTCTGGATTTAATTAATTGTATAGGTGACCCATAGGGAGAATACACCAGAGGCAGAGTGGAAGAACTGGGAATGGAGATCTGAGGGAGATTTGATGATGAATGGAGCTTTCTTTGTTGAATCTGGATCAGGAGCCAGCAAACACCCAGCAAAGTTGGACATGATGCCCTTCAAACCAGGGACCTTTGTCGCAACGCTCACAAAATTTTCCGGTGCTCTAAACTGCGCTGTCGGCAAACCCTGCTAGGTTTTTTTGATGTTGTTTAATTTCCTCTTTTTTTGAACGTGCACGTATATATAGAACGGATTTTTAAATATACGTTGCATTGTTTTCTTATTCTATTTTGTTATCTTTTGGGGAAAAAAATGAAATGAGAGGGATATAAACCTTAATTCAAATCTCAATGTAAACTGAGTATACTAATTGGGGAGAGATTTTTCAGTGTGACCGTCACACAAGGCGGTACACCACGTGTCTCTATGTAAATGGTTGGATATATGTGTTAAAAGGTTAATAGCTTAAAAATTAAAATTTTCCATCACTTACATAAAAACACGTGATGTACCATTCGTGTTCCCGTCACAACTAAAAACTTTCCCTAATTGGAGCATTAATTAGAGCATCTCAAGGGGAGTTTAACAAATTTTACTTTAGAAGTGTCCTCGGGAAACCTATGTACCACTTTTTCTTTAATAATTATTATTACGGGGAGAGGGGAGAGAAACAGTTACAAGAATTTTCTGGTGCTCTAAACTGCATTATCCCAGGGAGACTAAATTCTTCAAATTTTACTATAAAATTTAGAGTAATACTAGGAAGACTAAATTCTTACGCAGTTGGTGTGAATAAATCCCTGAATTTTCCATATTGCAGAGCCACTTGGAATATAAAGAAAAAACGAGGGAGATTAGTTTCAGTGGTTTACTTTTGATCTTGTGAGAAATGTAAGACCACCCAGTAGGTTTTGGGGTAAATATGACTTTATCAAGAACATTATAAATAAAAGCAAGCAATCTAATGTCCTTCGAGAAATGCAATTTATTATAGAGAACTTTAACGAAAAGCTTCTGGTACTGTTCATTTTAATGAAAGATCACATTTTTACACTAAAAAGTCAATCATGGTACTATTCATTTTACCTTTTATTTTATCCTTATCACTAAAACTCAAAATTTTCAAACCATTTTCATTAATTTTCCTTTTATTTTACATGTATGAGAACTCCAACCTAGTTTACAAGAAGCGAGATTCGTATTTTAGAGTAGGAAAATAGATACACTGTTCTAGTCAACCGAACCAAATTTTATAGAGCGGTAAACTCTTCTGCCACTCAAATGTGATTTACAATTTGGTTATATATAATTTGATTGGAAAATAAGGGAAATAGATAATTTGATAGTAACAGAATATGAATTACATATTTTCTAAGCATATGGTTAGGTAGGAAAACTAAACGACTGCATAACGAGAACACAAAGAACCCGAAATTAATACCGATACCGTCTCTTCGGTCTTATAATGGCAACTCAATCACTGTTCTCCAACATTGCAATTTCATATATGCCAACAAAATAAGGTTCATAAGCTCCACTCTAGTGTTTAGTTCATCTATCCACAATCCGAAACTTCAAAAATAAAACATCGAAATACATAAATGCGAAACAACTCAGCGGCTGCTGAGATTTTGTACATCAAACTTGAACTGGACCAAATAAACCTAGCTGTCTCATGCGTTATAACTACAGAACATCAAAGAAGGCGTTGCCGTCACCTTCTTTAGAATATTGCAATCAACATCTGGTCGACACCGACCTGCAAAGATAGCGGAGTTAAGCACGAAGGAAGAATATCAATCGACACTCAACAGGATGCATGCAGTCTATCTACGGGACTGCCCCAGATCATTAATCTAAGCTCCAGCGCTACCTTATAGATAAAAGGCGGATTGAATCTTAAATCAATGCCTACCTTCGGGCCTCATTAACATGATATTGTCTTGAACTAAATGTTAATTAGCAACCGCCGCCAGACAGCAGTTAAAAATTAAACACACATAAAGAGAATAAAATGCAGCTCTCTCCCACAGATATGAAAAAATAAAAAAGAGCTGAGTCCAAAATAAGCATGGCTAATATTGCTTGGTCATATAGGTCGAAGGCATCAGATACAGATACAAACAGACTGACACCATTGCACTGTTCAAGAATGATGAAAATACTAGATAATTGAGTTTCTATTCAAACCTTATCAGGTTGTTCTTCCGATACTCCCCCGTCATTTCAATATCATCTTTCACAATAGCATCAGTTGATGGATTTAATGTTTCAGACAGAGAGTCCGCAATTTCTTTGAGACCCTGCAAGTAAGTGGCATGAATTACAATTAAGTAGCAGATATTAATGCTTTACCTATCAAGATTCCAGTGGCTGACATAGTAGTGTCAGAAACCAAAAGCACACATTATAAACTATAGGTGAGAATTGAACGGAATCACCCCCCTGAGATAGAGCGATGCCATTTTTCAAGCCTAATAAAACAACGTGACCAACTCATCCTCCCATATAAACTAGATACATTTTGTAGGAAACGGGAAAAACTTGAAGGCCTAAGATTTTTAGTAGCTACTTGGAAATGGCTTGAAATGAAGCCATATTTGACCTCTTTCCTTGCTCACAATGTTATGGTGTAAAATGAAATGGAAACAAAGAGAATGCAAAGCTAAAGCATCTTGCTCCGTCAATGCACTAATTTGGCATCTAACTGCCATAGATTACTCTCTAGTCTTCTGAAAAACAATGGGAGAACCTGCCTTACAGTATTACATGGCTTTATCAACTATAAATAATAATAACAAATAAATATTAAGTCCTCTGTTCACTATCTCCAACTAGCATATAATCAAAAACCAGAAGAAAAGGGATTTTTAGGAACAAACCATCAAGCCTGAAGTATCTGAATATGAGAGTAAACGACCACGTGACTTCCCAGAGTTTTCAAGTTGCTTCTGCAAGTGGAAAAAATACACCGTCCGGGTGGTATTAGTAATTAAGTACAGGACCACAGTAAAAGATAAAGAACAGAGCGAAAAGCAACTTTGCGATCACCATGCTGCTTTGATAAATTAATCCAAAACCAGAGTAATAATTAGCTTGCAATGAATTGATAACAGGTAGATCAACAATATCAGATGTTCCCATTGCCACATTAACTTTGACTACGATATGAACTTATTAATTAAAAATAACCTTGATACATTGAACACAATTTTTATGCCTTACAATCAAAAGGTATTAGAAATTCATGCATGGATGGGCACAAACCTGCAGAGTTTTAGGCATTTCAACTTTTTTCCCATCCACAAAATTGACCAGGTAGATAACACCAAGGTTTGCGAGATCCTGCACAACACATTTATGTAAGTATGACCTCAAGTAGACAAATAGATGATGCATGTACTGAACTAAATGCAAGAACCATTCAAAGTTCTCCAAGCGAATACAAATTTGACTTACAAATTAGTTAGTTTCAGTTTTACAGATGAAGGAAGAGCCAAGTTATGCACAATAAAAATTTAGATCAAGCATGTCACCCTAAAAAACAAATTCTACAGTTTCTCATCAATTAATTATGGCTCAACTATTCCAATAGAAGTAAAGCTGTTTTACCTGCTTGTGTTCAAGAGAACCAATCTTATGATCCTGAGAAAGGGAAAAGGAAAACAAGTTATTACTAATTCAAATAAAATGCGCGTGTGTGTGAGAAGAAAGAGATATGTAAAGGACAACAAGTACATAAGGGAAATGGAAAAGGTGTGTGCATCAGAAAGAAAGGTAAAAAACAAAAGACCTAAACCAACATAATCTCGAAGGAGAACTCACCAAACCAGAAACCATGCTCTGCAATCTACTCAAGTCATAGTCAATATCAGTGAGAGAATGTTGCACTCCAGCAACCTGTTTCACAAATTGTAACCAAATATAGAGACGACGCTAATAAGAAAGTAAAATATATTTCTAAAGTATGGTAATCAAAAGAAACCTATATGATGTTACTGATTACAAAATATCCATATGATACTAAAGAAAGAACGCATACCATACATCTAAGGTTAAATTGGAATAGGGCTTGTTAAATACTAAAATGTGTATATTTAAGAGATCACGCATCCCGTATAAATAGTGAATACCTAAAAACACCCCCGAAAACCATTTGTGAAAAATTATTCTATGTAAATCAACTCTGATCATATCAGAAGATTTTGCTTACTCACTACTTATGGAAATTTAACAAGAATCAGCCTCATTCAAACTTTGAAAATTCATATGTATTGTTTTGAATATATGAGTTGAGGATTCAATATGCAGCAAAGGACATACATCTTCCTTAATTGACCTTGAGAGCTCATTTTGCTCCACCATTTTGTCATCAACATGCTGGATTCTCTGCGTCAGGTGCTTCTTTGCTTTCTGTCCAGCATAAGAATATCAAACACGGTTGAACTGTTTAATAATCCATTCAATATATATGAGTTCTGCAAGCCAAGTTGACTTATGATCTCCTTTATAGAACTTCACACAAAATAGGATTTTCATTTTTGTCAGACAGGGGAAAACTTACAGCAACGGCCTCTTTCACATTATCCAGATTTTTAGTCAAGTTCTCAACAGCGGTAGCCATGCCACGTTTTGTCACATACATAATATCTGAGAGTTTTAGACCCTAACCATTTGCCAAGAGAAAAATATTAGTTTACTCAAAGAAAAAAATAACTCAAGGAATTGATTGAGGAAATAATATAAGCATATCATATCATCGGCATACCTTCCACCACATGTAACCATAACCCACTGCTCCCAAGGTAGCTGCTGGCATTATTAGAGATGTCATATTACCTGAAAAAAGAAGAAGAATTTCAAAGAAAACAAAAAAAAGAACCACTTCGAAATTGTTTGTTTCGTATCATGAACTGCATAATGCATAAACGAATCGTAGTTGTAGCAACTTTAACCCTAAAATAATGGGCATGGTCATGCATTAATTAAGTGTTTACACACAAAAGGAAGAAAACACAAAGCAACTTAACAATTTATTAGAAACACCCAAGAGAAATGTGACATACCAATTTGGCTACCGTTCCCATTCACGAAAACCGTGCTGCCGCCCCGCGACGAGCCAATTTGCCTGATCTCAGCTGTTAGTCGGCTAATCTAAAAGATAATCAAACAGGAAACTTCATACACCCATACGAACAAATTCGACGCAACAAAACATCATTCCATACTAACTTACACCAATTTCCACAATACCTGTGCTGTCAAGGAATCATAGTCACCTTCTGTGTGTTCCCCGGATCCATTCAACAAAGACTGCCACGAAACCATAAATGCAAAAATCCATCAAATTTTCTCAGCAACCAAACACCAACATATATATATATATTGCTTTAAGGCACCACTAATTAAGCAGAAAGCAAAATTGGCAAAAACAGTACCTGAAGTTCACCGAGCAAGTCGGATAATTTACCGTTCTTAAGCAGGATGGTGCTTGTATACCCTGCGCAGAGAACAAACAATCACTCAGATCGAATACAGCTAACTCCGCAACCAAACAGACCCAGTAAGAAAAACACAGAACACGAGCGAGGGATCAGTACCTGCCCCTGCTAAGATCAGGATCTTGGAAAACCCTATTCCGCTCTGCATAGCCATGGTGAAGTTCGTGTTCGATCAGAAACTGCAGGAAGAAGGTGCGGAGAGTGTATGGATTTTTGGGGTTGCGGAAAATAGGGGCGCGGGTATGGTGAGTTGAAGACGACGACCTTTTCTAAGGGCTAGCGGAAGCTCCACGTATGCGTTAAACGCCGCCGTATTTGTAGATGAGACAAGACAACCAAACTTTGACCTTTTTCCTGGTGTCACGGCGTCGTTTCGATTTGGGTATGTTTTGTGGACACGATAAGTGAGATGAGCCTCTTTACTTGGCCCAATTTGCAAGTTGGATTTTCTTCTCTTCTAATACTTTTTATTTTTATTTTTAAAATATGTAAGGAAGAGAGGGAAGGGAAGAGAATCATATTCTCCCAATTTGTTTTTTCAAAAGCATTCGGCATTAGGTTGGTCCCACCCAGATAATCCCAAGCTTAAACAATTTATAAATTACTTTATTTTACGATAAACGATAGTTTAAACTACTCTGGCTTAATTTGTTTATTCAAAAGTTTTTGGTATTAGGTTGGTCCCACCGAAGTAATCTCAAGCTTAAACCCTTTTTTTTTTTCTTTTGAACGAACCATATTATCTGGAGAGGAGTAGGATTTAGAGGTGGTTCGGTATAAGATCTCAAACCGAAAATTTTCGGGACGAGAATTTGAAGACCAATCCCAAATCAAATTTCGGTATTCCCAATTTTCGAGATTCCCGAAATATTTTCGGTATTTCAGGATGGTTTGGTATTCCCAAATTTCATACAAATTGAAATAGCAATCATTCATACCAAGTTAAATTAACATACAACCAAAATAAGTTATAAACCTAATATGTTTGAAAACTAACAATTCAATTTTTTGATTTCGTGTTGAAGAATTAGACACATTTGTGGGATGTTCATACCGGCAGATGTGATATGAGATTACCAAAAGATTAAATAGACAATACTGAATCACGTACCGAAATTTCAGAATTGGTTCAGTATTTTATCTCGAAAATTTTGGAAATTTTGGTTTAGTTCAAGATTTTCGAGAATTTTTTCCAGCCCTAGGTGGACTTAACTTCATAATAAACCAGCAATAATATAATTATAATTTATTTTTAACGAGAATTGAACCTAAATCCTCTTTGAAGGAAGAGGAAGTGCTTTAGCACTTTGTTAAGTTCAATTTGAGATATTATCAACCGGCAACCAGCCCACTAGTCTATGATAAGCGGCCAGCCCAAATCCGGCCCGCCATCGTTTTAAAGCATATCCGGGAAGAGACGGAGAGACAGACAAAGAGAAGAGGGAAGAGAGAGAGAGGAGAGTGAGAGTGTTCAGGATGCTGAGACTACACTTGCTATCTTCCCCTGCGACTGCACAAAAGCCTAACCAAAACCCTAGCCAGTTCCTCTCTTCGCAGCTCTTGAGCAGAGCTAGGGTTTTCAGCACCAACACCTTCGGCTTTGCTCCGAGTCCGATCTTGTCGAGGAAGAGACTCTCCTTGAAATGTCGCCAGTCGGAGTACTTCGACCAGCAGAGAACCAGCACCGCCGCTTCCCCGAACAAACCTTCTCCCGCTCCGCCAACTCCCGCCGGAGGTACTTTCTCTGTCCTCGGACTATTTTACCCTTTTGCTGCTGTAGAAAAATGGTTCGGAAATGGATAGAGTAAGGAACTGTTTAGTTACTCGTTCTGAACAGATAAAACTAAGAAAGTATGAAACTTTTGCACTTGAGTGAGTGTTTTGTAGCTGTTTGGCTAGATTAGGAGCTTCAATTAGTGTGAAGGACAAGGTTGAATTTGAACATTTTGAAGTTAGGGCCTGTTTGGGGCTTGTAGAACCACTGAAAGTGCTTTTTGATAACTAAAAGGGCTTCTAGATTGTAGAAATGTTTTCTGGAGAAGCACATGCTATGTGCGAGGAAGCACTTGAATTTTTAATAAAAATTTGTACTTGTTTATAATAAAAGCACTTATGCGCCTATGAGCAGAAGTGCTTATTAGACCAGTCCCGAACGGGAACTTATTTTCTGTGCAACCAAACAGGGGTATTGAGTGGTTAAAGCTTACAAATTGATGAACCAGTTTAATGATGGCTAGGCAGAATTTCTTTGTTTATATTGTGATTAATAAATGTATTTTTTTGGTTTGTGTGTGTAGCGACTGGGATGGCGCCTAGGTTTTACGTTGGTCACTCGATATACAAGGGAAAGGCCGCTCTTACTGTAGAGCCCAAAGCTCCCGAGTTCACCCCTTTAGATGTATGATTGATTTGATTGATGCTTTATTTTGTACTTTGTAAGAATATGGTTCTTTGGCCGTATTATGACTCCTCAACAGTTAATACAAGACTGTGTTTATTTTATGGAGGGTCTAATTGATTGTTCTTTGATGATTTGCTGTCTCGGACAGTCGGGGGCATTCAAACTTTCCCGGGAAGGTTTTGTGCTACTTCAGTTTGCTCCAGCAGCAGGTGTTCGTGTATATGATTGGAGCCGAAAGCAGGTGATCCATGCTGCTTTTGTTACGCTGAATAATGGATTTTTTAGAATTATAAGAAAACTGAAAATTTTTAGTAATGTCAATGGTCAAATACTGACTTTGAATAACCTCTGTTTCCTAATTGTGGGATCCTGTAACTTTGATTGTTGGCTGGTCGTTACATAATACTTCCATTACAAACATTGAGGTGTATGGTTACCAGGCCACCATTATTAAGACCTTTTGTTTATTGTATGTGGTCACTACTTACTATAATTGTGAGGATCGCTAATATCTGCAAAGAGACAATTGGTTTGTGTAGGTATTCTCACTATCAGTGACAGAAATTGGAAGCCTGGTTAGCCTTGGCTCAAAGGAGTCCCTTGAATTTTTCCATGATCCTTTTAAGGGGAAAAGGTAACTCCTTCACTCTCTCCCTTTCTTTGTGGTATAATGATGTTGCCTGTGTTGGATTATTTGTGTATGGATCTCCTAATCAGCATGCAGTTGAATCTGAGTGACTGCAATAATCAGGGTTGTCACGTGTTGCGCTCAATACACATCTTCATTTTCTTTTTGAAATTATTTACTTATCCAGACAAGCGATTAGGGATAAGTATTTGTTCATTGTGACTGCAATAAGCTTGATATTGTATCCCTCATGATATGAACATCTGATGTCCAGAAGTACACATGATTATACTTCTGTGCATCTCTACTTGATGTTTCATAATGTAAGTGAAATATGTACTAAATTGTTTTGTTTTGCAGTGATGAGGGCAAGGTCAGGAAGGTGTTGAAGGTGGAGCCTCTTCCAGACGGATCTGGCCATTTCTTTAACCTGAGTAATCATCTTTTCCTTGAAATCTTGGTGGCGAACTTTACATTTATCTTCACCTTATTATACCATAATATGTGATTTGATGCTGCAATTTCTTAATTTTCAGTCAACATTTTGAGTATAGTCAATCGTTCGTACATCAATGCTTTAGGCAAACTTTTCTCATTTATTCATCAGCCTATAGACTTTGCAATCGTAAAGTTTAAAACTAAACACCATTATGCTGCATGGTTAAGCAATGGATAAGCAATACATGGATGAATTTTAGTGTTCGTGTTTTGAAGGCGAGTCTACTTGCAATGTATAGTTTCTATTAACTCAGTACAATATTATTGTATGCAAGCCATGTACTATACTTATTGGAGGGGCTCAGTTTTTTTAACATTTACGTGTTGCTCTTATCATTATGTCATAATCAAGGTGTTCAAAACAAGCTTATCAACTTGGACGAGAGCATTTATATTCCTATCACCAGAGCGGAATTTGCTGTTCTCAAATCAGCTTTCAATGTACGATCTCTCTATCTCTTTCCTTCTCTACACACTCGGCCACCCACCCAATTATCCATGTATAAACATAAGACCACATACACATGCCGAATCCTTACTGGTTAGGACTCATGTATTCTGTTCTTTGCAGTTTATCTTGCCGTACATTTTAGGTTGGCATGCATATGCAAACTCCATAAAACCAGAAGATTCGAGCCGTGCCAATAACTCCGGTCTTAAATATGGAGGAGATTTTGAATGGAGCCGGTAGTAGGACACTAAGGGAACTCTTTTAAGTGCAAATGATGTTGGTTTGATCTTGATCGTTTGTTGTGTATGTCCTGTTATTATGCAAGTCTCAAAATTTTGGGTACGACATTAACGTAAAATTTAGTGCGGATTGAAGAATGAAGTAGCTGACCACATTCTTTTCTCCCCGGTCCATAGTGCTATTGTTTATACTCCATCTAAAGTAGATACAGCTCTGCACTGCAACTTATTTGTCACCTTGTATGTTTGGTTTTTAGATGGCATGGGTTTATGGCGGGACGGTGAAGGTGGTAGGTGGCGAGGGTTTAAGGAGGAGAGGGGGTTGCAGACTTGTATTTTTACTAAGTATTGGTATCAAAAACATTTTTATTAAAAGCGGTTTCAGTTATTTTAAAAGTAATTCTAAATGAGTCATAAGTTGCTTACGTAGAAAGATGGTCCAAAATTTGAATAAGAAAATTCAATTTTTTAGTTTTATAAATACGTCAATGTTTTTTGTTTCAGTTATTTTAAAAGCAATTCTAAATGAGTCATAAGTTGCTTACGTGGAAAGATAGTCTAAAATTTGAATATGAAAATTCAATTTTTTTGTTTTATAAATACGTCAATGTTTTTGGATGTATATCAAAGTTTCTATAATATGTTGGATGTATAACAAATTTTCTATAATATGATGGCGACGAGTCAACATTTCATCACAAATCATGTTGTAAGAAATGGAATAAACAATTAGCTGTATTCCCTTAAGCATGAACTAATTGACTATTATATTGGTTTAAATCTCCCACTCCGCAAACGTCATGCAATTATGTGACATTTCATTAGACAAGAAAGACAATTGTTGGTCGCTCTTTATATTAATCCGATGGCTAACCTACTTTTTTAAATATTTACTTTTTTTTATAAGATAAAAAAAAGGGAAACTTTTCAAAAATAATATAATAGGTATTTGCTGATTTTTATCCGGAATTTGTAAAGAGCTATAATTTCTTCCATATTAACTTTAGCATTTCCCCTTATTTTTCCTTGAACTTTAATTTTAACCAATTATTCACGTTTATAATTGGTTAGTTTCGAGTAATGAATTTGTTGAGATGAGTAATTACTTTTCTTATTTAAATTTGGATCTCGAATTGAATTAGGTTAACCAAGATGGTCGTGTGAATCAAGTCACAAGGAAGGCTAATGAAATGGCATCACAACCCTAACATGTTGCTGAAAAAGCAAAACCGTGGAGAAGATTCATAGTTGTCCACATCAGGAATAAAATTTAAACAAATAGTGTATGGAGTGAACTAGCGGAAAAGAAGAAGACAAAAAACTATGTTGTCCACATTATAAATAAAATTACATTTTCGCCTTCAAGCAATTATCATGTGTCATGCACATGACCAAGATGGAAATAAAATTGGATGAAAAATACCAAAATCTAACGTCAGAGGGATATTTGTCAATTATAAAAAGTTCAGAGGGTAATCAGCTAAGTTAAAGTTTATGGGGAATTTGGCAATTATGAAAGTTTAGGAAAGTAGTTCAGAAGAAAATTGGTAGCTCTTTACAAATTCGGATGAAAAATCAGCATATACCTCCAAATATAATACACCTACTACTAGATTGAGCACAAATGTATCAAAATCGCTATAAATATTATTTACGATTTATGTGACCCGAACTTGAAATATCCTCCAAATAACTACAAACAAGTATCAATGACCTTAAAGACTAATATGTTGTTGTTTTTAACTTTTATATAATTTGATTTATGTACATGATACGATTCAATTATATAGTTGGACGTTGACTGGCATGACAATGGATGGACCAATTTCATCATAATCTAAATTTTGGCATAAAGTAGAATTATGGAAGTTTGCTAGATTAAGATTTATCTAATTAAATATACACAATTAATTAAGTGAATGATCCATGGCATTAATTATGAAAATCTCCAATCCCATTGGCAATTTTCTAGAACTATCTTATTATATTATACTAGAGGTCTTAATTAATGATCATCAGCATCCATTGAGCTGAGTTTATATAATAGCGACCACTTGATTTATTTACTAGTTAAAGATGAATTTCATTCCAAACGAGGTTTCTGGTTGTCCTTCCCAGCAACTCTCAAGTCATAACAATGTACCAAAATTTCTCCGCCACTTAATCGTCATTCGTTCATGGAAAATTTGAGGGCAAGATGTGATTGATGGAATAATGGATTGGGAATTGTAAGGAAGTCTGTGTTGGTTTATGACACAGAGAACCCAGAAGCAAGCAAAATACAACTTCTCTTGTATCCTATCTAACAAACTTTCAACCAAATGTTGCTCTCACACAGCTTTTTCCAAAAATGAAATCTTAGTTGGACTTTTTCGTTTTCATTTCATGTGGCTTAATTTTTTTTTTTTTTCCCAGATTCTTACGAAGAAAGGAAAGACAAAGTGGGGAAGATAACTGTAGACGGTAGAGACAATTAGGGAAGAAAAAAATAGAGGGAGGAGAAAAATAAACCATTATATGAATCTGATGGTGTATATAATTAGTTGAAAAATTAATTATGAGATTTATAAATATAAAAAAAAAAGATAAAATGTTACGTTTAATGACACATCCCGACCGAAGTCGAGAAGTGTTGGCCGTCACGTGAGCGTAACGTAGCCTTGTGCCCAAAGCGGAAGCGATAAAGACTAAGGAAAAACGAACAATTTAAAACCAAGCAACTAGCAATTCCAGTTAAGAAAGGATGCTAGTGAGGTCTAAGTGTATAGAAACACTTTCAGAGCAATAAGAAGATCTAGTTGCAGTCAAGTAGGACAATTACTAAGATACAACACCCTAAGGTGAATCCTACTTGGATTCTATCAGAACACCGTTGGATTCCTCGTGGCCACCAAACTCTACTATCTAAAAACTGGAGGGACGAAAAACAAAGTTGAGTGGGTCAGTAAAACACATTTACACAAAATCCTTATTTTCCTTTGAATATACTAACCCCTCGTCGTAAAACAAGTATATAGATACTTTCCCAGAAAATAGAATACATAATTTATATATATCTCAAATCATGCTCAAAAATTAAGATTTATATTTGTATGCATGACATGCCTATATATAACAGAATAAGCAAATCAGGTAAGAATAGTTTCATAGAAATATAACATGTTAGCCGGAACCCCTGTGGCAGTCTGTACGGCTGAATTCATAGCTCAAAAGTCGATATAACCGGAATCACTACAATGACCTATACGGCAATATACTGCACAAGAGTCGGAACCAAATGCAAAGGTCTATACAACGATAATGGGTGTAATATAATTATGCTCAATACTACTCTCACATAATAGTCGGGCGATAAATCGCTAGTCACCTATGAGTCGGAACCATAAATAAGGTCTGTACAACAAGACTGTGCACCTAAATTGGATCCAATGTAAGCATATGGTGCGGGAGGTGACATAATAAACAGGCATGTGTCATATCTCTGGCTAAATCACAATCACCATAAGTGCAGTTTTATGAGCTCAACAATATTCAATCACATATCACATCATCGACAATTCACATAACCAAACATAACTTACCTGAGCTTACCTGAGCTTCCACAACACCATGCAACAATATGCATAATTATGATAATGCAAATACTAAAATAAAATATAGGCATAGCATGGCATTTCAATCACATTTCCTTAAATACGTTTTCTGGGAAAAACGTCAAGTATACATATATATACTGAAAATAACTGCCCACTCACTGATATAAAGCCGGGTCGTAACCCCCATGCCTAGCCTGGCTACACTCGTCCTCCGGATAGGTCTCGCCTATAGGAGAAGCAACTATATAAACGTTACTTTAATGCACTTATACCAAACTATGTAATAACTTCTCATACATAGCTCAAATTGGATATATGAATATACCACAGTGACCTACACAACGTCACGATCACCCAGGAATTTTTAAAATAATTTTATGACCCCGCACACATCGCCACACGCCAGCGAGTGCACGGCAATACGCGCGGCCACGTGCAGGGAATCCTGACGGATTCTCTAACCCCGTTAGGAATATTCCGTTAAAAGCTAAAGGATTCTATTAAGTTTAGCTAACGACGTCAGAATATTCCGTTAACTATGACGGAATATTCGCTCGTCTTCTTCGATTGCTCGCCAGACTCCTCGCCGTCGCCGGAAAACTGGAAAATCGAAAAACCTTCATATCTCAGCCAATTCAACACCATTTTCCAAGAAATTTTCACCAAATTGAAGCCCTAATCATGAAGAACACAACCTTACCAATTTGAAGCTCCAAAAGTTACGGGATCTCGCCGAAGAAATTCCACAAAATCCGGCCAAGCTTGAAACTCACGATCCCGACGTCCAAAACACATCAATGAACTACTCCGAGCTTCTTGGAGACGTCTAGAAGCTCCCTATGATCTCCAAAATCACTGAAACCTTCATTTTTACGTGTGCATGAACAATGCACATTTTTGGGTTCTCGGGTTCTCGAGGAAAATGGAGGTTCTAATCCTAGAGAATAGTACCATTCAACTTGTAAGGTCACAAGGAACAAGATGGTGACCTTGAATCCCTCGATCTGTGAAGATTTGGCTTGGTTTGGGTGTGGTCCGTACGGAGAAGGAAGAGAGAGAGAGTCTGAGAGATAGGGCACGGGAGTGAGAGAGAGAGAGAAAGTGGTACTTTTGTGTGTGTGTGGTTTACAAACAACCAACCAATCACCATTAATTTCCTTTAGTTCCAATTGGTCCCAAAAACTTAGGAATTTAACATATTAGTCCACTTCTAATAGCATGTCGCACACAACACATCTCAACGCCTAAGGTCATTTTAGTCTTTTCACACCGTCAATAATTAACTAATATACTTCTCCGAGATGGGCTGTGACATTTAAAACTTACAACATTGCGAGTTTTAATTGGATTATAGCGTCACTCAGCAAACTCCTGTGCAAGTTGAGCCCCATACAATTTTTTTTCCAAAAAATGGCATTAGCCACAAAGGAGTTTCTTCGATCCAAGCTATAAATATGTCACAACTTAATGCGAAATGAGCCAATCTACGACACTCCATTTGTTTCTCTTAACTACCAACGACACGCAAAACTTCTAAATCTTCTACTTAACTAAAATTTTCAAAATTTTCTTATAGCTAAAAATAAAAAATCAAAGTTTCTTGAGATTCATTAGTGAGTGGCTCCTTAATCATGTTCATGTGAACCAACGGTTGGCTTAAGCTGTTAACATGCACAACACCCTTGACCATATTTTTAGTTTTGTATTTAATTACCAGTTATTAATTTTCATAATTAGATGGATTTTGTAATCATGTTTATCAGACAACTAAAACCAGATTTAATAATATATTAATGCTTATACTGTGTAACAAGTTAGACTTCATTAAGCCATCGTCGATAGCCTAGTGAAACAAGTTCTTAAGTTTTAAGTTGATTTTCATCTGGTGGCTGCTGATATTAAAATATAATAACCTTGCTGGCTGCTGTCGTTTGCTTTTTACTTTTTTGGCAAATGAAAGCTGCAGTTTTGAACTATTCGTTTACTAATTAAATTACGATAATTAGTCCACTAAATTTGGCTTATCCAATCTCCAGTTTCTACACGGAATGAAACTCTTGATACCAAAAATAAAAAAACAAGAGTTTCAGGGTCTCTCAATCTTAAACCGGACTAAACTCATCATCTTCTATTTTTTATTGTGGCCTCCGGCCCACTTCCTTTTGTCATATACATGTATAATAAGTAGCGTTGAAGCGCTAATTAATTTTAAATGTACATATAAAGCTATGTTCAAGCGATTACAAGATGTGTTAGAGATAAAAGAATGTGTGAAAAGCATCAACCTTAATTTTATTCTTTTACCAACTCATGAACTTTATAGTGTTGTGTTATTCACACACTCTTTTTTACTTTCTACGCATTCCTTGTTAGTTTTGTCATTTAAATATCTTTAATTCATTCAATATGACGATTGAAAATTGAGAATGGTGTATAATAGGTAAAAAAAATACAGGTGGATAGTTTGTATATAGTGGCCATGGGCAAAGATCGATGTCTTTGTAAACGACCTATTTACAAAGTATTAAGGAAAAATTAGTATCCGGTCCCTAGTTTTTACTATTCATTGACTAACACCTTATTAGTTCTTAAATTTTGATTCAAGTCCCTAGCATTAATGTGATAATGAATTTACATGTTTATTATATAATTTTTTAATATAAAAATTAGTAATTAATTTAGGGTTTAATACTCACACCTCTATTAAACTTCTAATTAATTTTCAATTCAAACATTTCCAAAATAATAAAAAATTAAATTAAATTAAGTTTGTACCTATTAGTTTTTTTTTATATATAAAAAGATTCTCAATTTTTTAATCTTAAATGTACCCATTCATATAATTTTTCAATTTTTTTAATCTTAAATGTACCCATTCTCAAATATATCAATTTGTTATATGTAAAATGTACCCTTTTTTAATATAAAATTCATTCAAATTTTTTAATCTATGTTTAAACTTATATGGGTACATTATTTTTCGTTGATTTTGAGAATGTATCCATGTGGTACAATAACTTTTTTTGTTAATTTTGGTTAATGTACCCATACATATATGTATATACACACACACAATATAATAGAGAGAATAATTTATATTTTATTATTTTTAATCCCATAATTATGGGTTTTATTTAAAATCTCATTAATATAAACAATTACAAATTTCAATTTTTAATTTTTAATTAAAAAAATATAGTAACTTACATTATTACATTAATATCAGGGACCTCAATCAAAAACTAAAAACTAACAAGGTTTCAATCAAAGAATATTGATAGATAAGGACCGCATCCAAAGTGTCCCAAGTATTAATTTGATGTGTTCATCGTACACCGAGGACTTTACTATATAAGCAAATAAATTAATATATAAAAAAAAAAAAATAAGGCGAAGTTCATTGTATTTATATATGCTCCAAAGACACATGCATGGTCATCGTTTTGTTTTTAAATGCCAATTGATACATTATATATACACTCTAAGTTGACAACTATGTCGACATTCGACAACTGTGGCTTTCGAAGGGTCAGAATTATGTTTTATTTTAAAAAAATTGTTACAGAAATATGTTTTAATTTTATAATGGAAATTAATTACTTGATGCAACCCAAGTTATTTATGTTATGATGGTGGCACGTTGCAGATTGGATAATACCAAATTTGAAACTTTAATAGGTGGTTTAGTGAAACGCGAGAAAAGATTTGTAATTTTTAATAACTGAATTTGAATTCTCACGAGTGCATTTATTGGGATCCGACTTAAGATTTACCTTCAAATTTTATATTGAGCTTCACCTTTCACTATTAAGAAAACTTCAAAATTTATCAATCTATCTTCAAAACTATCTTATACAAAAAAAATGTCAATCTGTGCAGTCCTTGTCACTAAATATTACAGCTTAGTGGCTCGTTCTAAATATTCTCATGTTGTAGTGTTAATATATCGTTGTATAAAATAATACTATGAACAGCCCTCCGAATACTTATTATCTATAGGGATGTGATATCCACACACCTCTTTTTACTTCTCTCACACCTTTTTAATTTTTGGCATTCGGATCAGATGAATTGAAGAAGATCAAAGGATATAAATTAACATGGGTGTGAGAGAAGTAAAAAGGGGTGTGTGGATAGCACACCCCTATCTATATTGATTAAGTCATAAAAACACTACTAGTATTTAGTGAAAATATTCTCTCCCATTTCATTACAATAACAAAATCATTTTGCTTGGTTGACCTAGCTAACACTGGTGCGCGCACACATGAAGCTAGCTAGACACATCAAACAAACCCGATAGTTCACCATAACTGACTGCCTTCTCATGTCAAATTTGACTAGCACACAGAAACTATCACAAAAAAAGTATTGTCTGCAACTTGATAGGTTTTTGAACACGATGATCACGTACACATTACATACGACGTGCATATAGAAAATTCTAACACAGTAGTTGACCACCCATATTTCTTTAAGTTGTGAACTGTGACATTTGTTTAAAAATAAATAAACTTCCCCTCTGGTTCTGAAAAACTTCCAAGAATAAAACAATAATGGTGTAAAAAAAATTAAAAATTGCACTGAACTTGCACCGTAAATCTGAATGAGGGCCTGTGAGATTGAGAGAGGGCTACGAAGGAAGTCACTGGAATTAAAAGTTTGATGACGCTGGATGAGATTAACGAGAATAATATTATGCAGTCGTGTGACTTTTTTGCATACAATTGCAGGCAATTCTTCAACTTGACTTTTCTACATACAATTGCAGGCAATTCTTCGATGTGACTTGTTCTCTAATTACTTACAAAATTTCTCCTCTCTCGCTCAAGAACGTTGAAGTTGAAATTAGTTTGTTAGCTAGCTAGCTACGTTTGTTTATACATATATATTTACTTAATTATAAATAAGTACAATGGTTTAAAATTAAACTGGGAAAAAAATGGTTTAAACTTAAATTATCGACTTGCTTCTTGGGGGTTATTTGGCTAGTACCCGGCTCCTCCTTAAAAAAATGTGTTTGGATTGTTGACATTAATAACATATATATATATATATATATATATGACAGACTTTAGATGCGGTCCCTAACTATCCATGTTCTATGACTGAAACCTTATTGGTTTTCAGTTTTTGATCAAAATCATTGACATTAATACAATAATGTATTTCTAGATAGATTATTATATATTTTTTAAATTAAAAATGATATTTGTAGTTGTTTATATTAATGAGATTTTAAATAAAACCTATAATTTGTGGAATTAAAAATATTAAATGATAAATTATGCTCTCCAATATATTGTATGCATGTATAAACTTGGGTATATTCATCAAAATTAACCAAAAAAATATTGTACCAAAACATGGGTACATTTTTCAAAAAAAAAAAAGAAAAAGAAAGAAGATATTAAGCTTGATAACATTATTAAATTTCTTCAATTAAACTTAACATGGATACATTCTCAAATCAACGAAATAGAATGTACCCATGTAAGTTAAAAAAATAAATTAAAAAAATTGAATGAATTTTATATAAAAGAAGGGGTACATTTTATATTAAAAATGATATATTTTACATATAATAAATTGATATATTTATGAATGGGTGCATTTAAGATTTAAAAAATGATAAATTGCACTTTATCACCTCAGGTTTGAGGTCTATTGCAATATCATATAACATCTTCAAAGCATTTCATTTCCATACCTCAAGTACTATTTTATTTCAATATAATACATCCGTTACATTTTCCATCCATTGATCCGTTAAGAGCTAACGTGGCTGCCACATTTGTGCCACGTGGCTGCCAAATTTGTGTCACATGGCAAAAAGAAAACATTTATACATTAAAATATTATAATAATTTACCCTATTAAAAAAAACATTGAAAACCCAGAATCCCATTCCCCCGACCACCTCCATCTCCTCTACTCTCTTCACCTCCCCGCCCATCCAAAAACCCACCCCCACTCTCTTCACCTCCCTCTCCTCCACTCTCTTTACCGGCTTTAAGCAAGTTCGTACAGAGATTCCAACGATTACCCACTTCTTGTCTTCGGTTTCCATGCCTCCGTCCACCACCTGGGACTTCTTAAAAAAACCCATGTCCCAATTTCTGAAGAAATCGCTGTTTTCTTCGCCGAAATCCAACCAAAATAGAGCAAGAACAGAGAAAAAAAAAGGTAGGATTTTGATGCGAGAATCAGAATAAATCGAGGAAAAAAAAGATGGGGTTTGATCTGGGAATCGGAACAAACCAAGAGAACAAGCTCAAAGAATCGGAGAGAGAAATGAATGAGGTAAGGGGTTTCTAGGGGTGAGAGGGGAGCTGGGGTGGGGGGTTGCAGAGGAGGTAGGGATTCTAGGTTTTTAGTTTTTTTTTTTAATAGGGTAAATTATTATAATATTTTAATGTATAAAAAATTATTTGTCATGCGGCACAAATTTGGCAGCCACGTCAACTCTTAACGGATCAATTGATGGAAAATGTAACAGATGTATTATATTGAAATAAAATAGTACTTGAGGTATGAAAGTGAAATGTTTCGAAGATGTTGTATGAGGTTGCAATAGACCTCAAACCTGAGGTGGTAAAGTGTAATTTACCCTTTAAAAAATTACAAAAATTATAAGAATGTGTACACTTAAGATTTAAAAATTAAAAGTCTTTTTACAAAAAAAAAAATTAATGGGTAAAAACTTATTCATATTTATTTTTTTATTATAGAAAGATTTTGAATTGGAAATTAATTAGGAGTTTAATAAGGGTGGTAGTAAAACTCTAAACCAACTACTAATTTTTCTTTTGAAAATTATTAAACTTACATATAAATTCATTAACACATTAATACTAAGGACTTTGATCAAAATCTGAAAACTAGCTAGTAAGGTCTCAGTCAATGAACATAATTAGTAACTAGGGATCGGATACTAATTTTTCATATATATATATATATGAACATAATTAATAACTAGAGACCGGATACTAATTTTTCCTATATATATATATATATATACACATGCATATGTATAATATATTTTTTATTATAACTAAAATATATATTTTTGTGTATATGTAAATTAAAGATAAGCACTGGTATGGTTATATATGGAATACAGACACACAAAGTCAAGATCTGCAGGCTTTATATATCTCTCCCAACGCATATACAAGAAGCCAAACTGCAGCCATGGAAATACCAACGAGGCCTTCAAAAGCATTAATGGAGAATAATAATACTCATGAGGAAAGGTCTTTTCTTGGCAAAACAGATGTGGAAGACAATACTGTGAAATCGGATGGTGATCATGAAGAGGGTACTCCCATGGAGACAACCAAGGTAAAATATTTCATTTAATTATGCACATATACATATATTTATATTTCAAATTGAAATTTAAGATGAGTTGGGCTATCACTTAAACTTGTTTTACAATAATCGACCAATACCAAAACTTGGTATTTGGTGAAATAATCATTACATTTTGAGTTAAGCGAGTTTAGTAAATATATTCTAACTGGATTGATGATGAAGTTTGGTAGTTAATATGAGATTAAGATTATTGTAGTGAAGGCCGCCAGGAGATTTATTAATTAATCTTCCAAATTTTCACTGTTTATCGATGTGCATATATATGTTTGTGACGTCTGTCTTATGATGTTTCGACTCTTTTTAGTGTTCTCATATTCCACCATGATACCACGAAATAATTCTCATAGAGTTTTATTGATTGTAATCTTCCTCAATCTCCATGAATATATCATAATTATGGGTGGGATGTTGAACCAGACTTGAAGCCTCCTCCTACTGGAAAAGATAGAGCCCTTGTCAACCACAAACAGGTAAAACTAGGGAAATAAAGGGCAAAAAACCAAGGAAAATAAGCACATGTGGATTTGAGGTTTATTGTTTTTAAGTTTGAGAGTATTTGGGTGTAATCAAGTGTAGTTTTGGTTATGTATGAAATTTTCTATAAAAGTCAACATTTATGAAATTGAATGCTAAATTTTGGCCATATATATACGATAAAATCCATAAGTAAAGGGTGAAAAACCAAGGAAATTAAGCACATGTGGATATTTTTAGAGTTACAGTAATTTCTCCTTTTTAATGGTAAAAACAAAACATCAATCTTCCTTAATATGTTCTTTAGGTATATATGTTAAGCTGATCTTAATTTTAATTTCTATTTTATTATGAAATATAACTGATCTTACATATATATGGGTGTGGCTTCAATATTATATAACACTTGGATATTTTAGCCATAGTATTCATTTTTATCGAACCACTCAATACTATGCATAATTAAAGAAAAGTTATTTAGTTAAATGTATATGTAAAAAAAAAATGGTGTCTTGAATCCGCCATTGATATTTGATGATATCTCAATCATCTATGTCATGTGATAAGATCTGACTTATCATAAGAACCTATGACTTAATTAAGATGAATCTACCACATGTGAGGATATGAAGGTAAAAGAGTCTTACATCGATAAAAGAAGAAATTTTGAAAGGTTTATATATAAGAGGTTGGGCTACTTCTTATATTGTATGATAGAACCTTCTTCATTGTATTAGAATAGGTTGACCACCTTTGCAGTCCAAAGGCCACACATACTCCACGTCATCCAATTTGTGTTATCCACGTGCTAGACTTGAAAATTCGTCACACATGTTCACCACACATGACCCATCAAGTCAATATATAGATGTAGATTCCATCTGATATCGGATCATATATCTTAATATAGTCAATGAAATGGTGTGGTCTAATATTATTTTTAAGGGTAACTTTGGATGCACTCCCTATTTATCAATGTTATTTGATTGAAACTTGGTTTTGCAGTTTTTTATGGAAGTCCCTGAAATTAATGCAATAATGCATTTCTATGTAGGTTATTATAATTTTAAATAAAATTTTGATATTTGTAGTTACTTATATTAATGAGATTTAAATAAAATTAAGATTTGTGGGACTAAAAATATTAAAAAATAAATTATACTTATATAAAAATGTATAATTTATCTTAATGACATGATTTGTCATTAAGATAAATTATATTAAATAAAATACTTATATTATTGACATTTTGCATACAAGAAATTGGTAATTTTTATACTGTACATTTTACATACAAAAAGTTGATACCTTTTATACAAAAAAGGTAATACGTTTTATATAAAAAAAAATGGGTACATTTTGTATACAAAAAAAGGTACATTTTATATTAAAAAAACAATTGGTACATTTTAGATTAAAAAAATAAATAGGTCTTACATTAGAAAACGGGTACATTTTACAAAAAAAAAAAAAAGGTACTTACAAAAATACATTTTTAAAGATAAATGGGTACATTATTAGTAAATTATTGGTGCAAATAAAAGGTTAAAAAATGAGTTCAAATAAAATTTGAAAAATATGTACACAAAAATATATTAATATATGTATACAAACTAAAACTGAAAATAAAATTGGTACGATTTAAAAAAAAAAGTTGCAAATTAAAATGGGTACAAATTAAAAAAAATATATATGATACAAAATTAAGCATAAATATATATACTAAATGTAACGTTTCTAATATTAAATGAATATATTTAGAAATAAAATTTAATTATCTTGACATTTAAAATATTTTATTATTGAAATAATTAATGAAGCTTATTAAAACCGAGGAACCTTGATGAAAAATTGAAAAGAAATAAGATTTCAATTAATGGAGTTGAAAAAAGAAGGATAAGAACCTAATTTTTCCTATTTTTAATTAACAAAGATTCCATCTGATATAGATGTACTTTAACATGTGGATGATATTAATACAATCTAATCTCTGCTTTTTGAACTCTATCCCCACAAATTTTTTAGCAAGTCCTATTTAACATATTATAACCGGTAAATGTAAATCATAATTAGTTAGTTTCCATTTTAATATTTTTTTTCACTTATAAGTGAGATATCTTATATTCGAATCTTAATAAATATTTGTATATTTTCCATTTGTGTTGCCCTAGCAGGATGAAATGCAATCAGCAAAAGCAGAAATGGTCAAGGTTAGGGAAGAAAACGAAAAGCTAAAGCTGTTATTATCCCAAATCTCGAGGGATTACCAGTATCTGCAGATGCATCTTCATGGCCTTCTTCAAAATGAAGAAGAAACTAAGAAATGTACCGATGCTAGTAGTAGCAGTACTGCTCGTGATTTTACGCATGAGCAAAATATTGAAGAAGCTGATGACCTAGTATCTCTTAGCCTTGGGAGAACCTCAAGTAGTATTGATCAGCCCAGAAAGGATGGTCGGAGCCAGTTGAGTTCTACTAATGGAAAAGATGACGACGATGATGATAAAATGCTGCATGGAGCTGGACTTGCACTGGAGTTGGGCTGCAGATCTGAACCAGCTGCTGATCAGTCAACTGATAATAGCTCTGGAGGCCCGAAGGAAGACGACCAGACTGAGATATGGCCGCCTAGTAAGACGTTGAAGACGACGAGAAGTGGAGAGGATGAGGTTTCACAGCAAACCCATTTAAAGAAAGCTAGGGTTTCTGTCAGAGCTAGATGCGATGCTCCCACGGTTAGTATATCAAAACTTAACCTTTCAACCAAGTGTTTCATGCATTTCATAAATTAACCTAGCTTGTATGCATTGAAAGTTACTGCCAGCAAAGTGTTTAATTAAACGTTCGGTAAGTAGGTATTAGGTGTTGTTAGACATAAGGTAACATCGTTGCTTAACAAATACGCAGACTTAGGTGACATGCATATTTAAAAATTAACCTGACAAATAATATAGATTCACGGTCTAACAATATAAAAATATTATGCGACTGTCATTTTATATAAATGATTCTTCATCATATTTTATTCTTGTCCTTAAGATTATGGATCAATATCTTACATATATATATATATATATATATCATATAGATGAATGATGGATGTCAATGGAGAAAATATGGACAGAAAATAGCAAAAGGAAATCCATGCCCTAGAGCGTACTACCGTTGCACAGTCTCACCGTCTTGCCCTGTGAGAAAACAGGTATATATTTCTGCTTAATTCGTTAAATTCTGCTTGCACCACTATGGTTTACTTTCTTAGTTAAGCTTGTTCAATTTTTTCAGGTGCAAAGAAATTCCAAGGACATGTCCATACTAATCACAACCTACGAAGGAAGCCACAACCACCCACTTTCAATGTCAGCCACAGCTATGGCCTCGACCACCTCCGCCGCTGCTTCCATGCTTCAGTCTCACTCATCCACCTCCCAACAAGGCCTCTTCAACTCCGCCACCGCGCCCATCTCCGCCTCCACTAATCTCCAAGGACTAAACTTCAGTGGTACTAGTACTCTCTCTCAAAATTCAAGGCTACCACAGCAACATTTCTACTTCCCCAACAGTTCAGTCTCAACCAACAATTCCCACCCAACTATCACCCTTGATCTCACCGTCCCAACTCCCTCTCATTTCGGAAGATTCCCCTTGGCCTCGGGCAGCAGCTTTTCTTCCAACCCAAGATATCCTTCAACATCTTTCAACTTCTCGTCTTCTTTAGACCACAATAACACATTGCAGTTGCAATCTCCTTGGAACAGCATCAGTCACACAGCCTCTGGATATTTCAATTATGGGAATTATGGGAATAGAATTAACCAAGTTGGATCAGCCCTAAACATCGGAAAGCAACCAATCTTTCAAGAACATAATAAATTGTACCAATCCCACG
Organism: Malus sylvestris; assembly: GCF_916048215.2. Taxonomy (NCBI): domain Eukaryota; kingdom Viridiplantae; phylum Streptophyta; class Magnoliopsida; order Rosales; family Rosaceae; genus Malus; species Malus sylvestris. Next base: position 5,069,441 of record NC_062275.1, on the reverse strand, counting down.
TACAAAATCAAAACGCCTCTCCTCCTCCTCCTCCCCTTCATCATCCTCAGATGTCAACCAACTCAATAGCCACAGCCACAAAGGCAATCACATTGAACCCGAACTTTCAATCGGCTTTGGCAGCTGCACTTACATCATTTCTAGGCAATGGGGGTACTAGCAGCACTACTGGGATCAGAGAAAACCATAAAAGTGGGACTATTGTAGAAAGTTCTTCTGGGCTGAAATTGAAGCCGAGTGAGTCGTTGACGTCGAATTCAATATCCCATCAAGCCAAAATGGAATAGGGTGTGCATCAAGGTACTTGAACAAATCTTTGTGATTTTTTATTCATTATCTTTCCTTGATTAGTTACAGGCATGGTGTAATGTAAATTACATAAGGTGTTATATACACAATGTAAGAACTAGTACAAATTGTAAAATTTTAGGAGACTGTTTGTTGACACTTCAAAAATGTTATCCGTATATTCCCTTGTGTATTCATAAAAAGGATGCAAGACGACATTTTCGAAGTGTCAATAACTATTCTCAAAACTTTATACAATTATAGAATTAACATCATGATTTGATAGCTTAATTTCATGCCATTTTTCTTCTATGTATTCACATCATGATTTCGGGAATTAGAAGCCCAACAGGTATTCAGTGTAAGGATATAGATAGTGGCTAGGATTATGCCATGTGTCAAAACAAGACTGAATGTTTAGTTAGTCAGTTAGAAAGGTAGTTTGTTATATAAATAGATCATTGTAATGACTTAGATGTTAAGAAAAGATTAATACAACAATTGCAGCTTCTCTCTCTAAACCTTTCTTTCTCTCTCTCTCTAGTTCTTGAATTCTTATTTGTTCATTCGTTCTTCCTCTGTTTACGTTAACATGGTATCAAGAGCCAATGATGCTCGCGCTGTAATCTTCGATCCTCTGGATGCTTCCGCTCATCTTCTTTGTCTGTAATTCTTCCGCTCATCTTCTTTGTCTGTAATTCTGGTATTCTTCATCTACAACTCTGGTATTCTCAGTCTGCAAATTCTAGGGTTTCTGTTCCTGTTGGTTTTCTTGTGCACACCAGGTGTTTGTCATTTTTCCTCTATTATAAATTGTGTTCTTTTGCTCTTGCAACTATGGTGAGTGCATCACAATTACAAATTTTACAGTCTCCAATCACTGGTCTTATCTCTACGATCTCTACGTCTGTAAATGTGAAGCTTGATGATTCGAATTACTTGAATTGGCAATTTCAAATGCAACTGTTGCTTGAAGGTCATGGCATCTTGGCTTTTGTTGATAGTTCACATGTGTGTCCCCCTCGATATGTTACTGGTTCTGCTAATTCTGATGGTTCTGGTGATGGTTCAGCTCTAATCGAGAATGAACACTATATTGTTTGGAAGATGCACGATCGTGCTCTTATGCAGTTGATCACTGCTACTTTGTCTCCTGTAGCGATTTCATGTGCCATTGGTAGTACCAGTGCTTGTGATCTGTGGACTCGGTTGAAGGAACATTTTTCGGTGGTATCGCGTACTAGTATATTTCAACTTAAGTCGAATTTTCAGACTATTCGAAAGGGTTCAGATTCGGTGTCTCAATATTTGCAGCGTATTAAGGAAGCTTGGGATTATTTGTCAGCCGCTGGGGTTGCTTTTGCCAATGAGGATATTGTTATACTTGCTCTTAATGGCTTACCTCCTGAGTATAATACCTTACGCAGTGTTATTCGGGGTCGTGAGAATGTTATTTCTCTCAAGGAGTTTAGGGTACAATTGCTTGCTGAGGAGCTGATTGTTGACAGCAATGTGCACTCATCGATTCTCACTGCCATGATGGTTACTAATTCTGGTTCTAAGTCCTCTACCACTCCTCCTCGTTCTGGGGGTTCTGGTCTTGGTTTCTCGGGCCACAATAGTGGTTTTAATAGTGGTTATTCTGGTTCTTCAGGAGGCTCTCGACCTTTTATTAACAAGAAGGGCAAAGGAAAATTTTATCAAGGGAATAGGTATCCTCATCCTAATTCTCGACAGCAGTTTTCCACGAATTTTCCTAATTCGAATCCTGGTGTTCTTGGTCCTTCACCATCACAGTATTTTAGTCCTCATACCACACCACAGGTTTCTTGTCAACTGTGTAATACATTTGGTCACACGGCTCCATTCTGCAACTCCAAACCAATGGATAGGCAAGGTTGTCACATCTGTGGTAAAGCAAATCACACTACCTGGTATTGCTTCTTCAATGACAAAGGTCCTAACTTTGGTGGTCCCCATCATTCTACAGCACCTATGACTGCGTATCCTTCTTCTGCTCCTCCCTTTGGTGCTCCACCTCAGTCTCATATGCAAGCTATGCACACAGTTACTTCTCAATCATCTCCAGCCTCTACATCCTCTCATCAACCACAGATTTGGATCACTGATTCAGGTGCTACAAATCATATGACCGCTGACCTCAGTAACTTGTCATTGGCTTCTCCTTATCCCACACATGAGACTGTCCAAACTGCGAATGGTGAAGGTTTGCAAATATCTCATATTGGTAGCTCCATTATTCAAACACCTATGCATCCTCTTAAACTCCATTATGTTCTCTATGTGCCTAGACTTTCCAGCAACTTGTTATCAGTTCACAAAATTTGTCTTGATAACAATTGTTGGTTAATTTTTTATGCTTATTCTTTCTGGATTCAGGACAAGGTCACATGGAGGATATTATACAAAGGCCCTTGCAGTAATGGACTCTATCCCATTTGTTCACCCCTACGTCCTCACACATTTCATCGTCCAGGTCCTTCTCCCGTTTCTGAATTTCTTGGTCAGACTGTCAGTTCTCATCTCTGGCATAGTAGGTTAGGTCATCCTACTAATAACATAGCCAAAATAATGCTCCATAAGTCTTCCATTTCTTGTACAAAGGATGATGTCCCATTGCTGTGTCATGGTTGCTTAGAAGGCAAGTTTACTAAACTGCCTTTTCAGTCTAGTGCTCATAAGTCTGTCATTCCTTTTGAAACTGTACACAGTGACCTTTGGGGTCCTTCTCCATGTACTTCCATTGATGGCTATAAATACTATGTGACTCTTATTGATAAATGCACTCGTTATTGTTGGTTATTTCCCCTTGTCTACAAGTCAGATTTTTTTGACACATTTGTTGGGTTTTACTCTTTTGTACAAACACAATTCTCAGCATCTATTAAAACATTACAAACTGATGGTGGTGGGGAATATTCCAGTGTTAAACTTCAATCTTTTCTTCATAGTAAAGGTATTACACATCATAAGTCGTGCCCATATACTCCAGAACAAAACGGTTTGGCTGAGAGGAAACACAGGCACATTATTGAGACCACTGTCACACTCCTACAATCTGCAAAATTGCCTTCTCATTTCTGGTCATTTGCCTGTCATGTTGTTGTGTACCTTATAAATCGTATGCCTACTCCTATCTTGAAGAATTGTTCACCTTTTGAGGCTCTCTTTGGAACCCCTCCTATCTTAAATCATCTTCGAGTTTTTGGTTGTTCTTGCTTTCCATTATTGAGACCTTACAACAAAACCAAGTTCCAACCTAAAACCACAGAATGTATTTTTCTTGGGTATGCCTCAAAGTACAAGGGTTTTATATGTTGTGATGTCTTAACAGGTAGAGTTTATATCTCTCGACATGTTGTCTTTAATGAGTCTAGATTCCCATATCCTCATTTGTCTATGAAACCTCTATCTCCATCTGTTCAAGTACCTTTCCCTCAGCCTTTCCCTTTACATCCTGTTCTTGATCTGAATAACACCTTAGTTCAGCCTCCAGTTACACTCTCACCCTCATCATCTCTGTCCTTGAATGATGATGTTTCTTCATCCTCAATTCCCCTGTCTTCTTCACCCAATCCTTCTTCTTCTGCTTCAGTATCATTACCTAGCACACTGTCATCACCAGAGAATGTTGCTTCTCCGTCCATTACTGCACCTGCTCGGTCTTCCCCTTTACTCCCTGTGGATCCTTTGTTCAATTCTGATCACCTTCAAGTGGTTTTGCCTATAGCACCGCTTAATCTCCATCCTATGCAAACACGAAGTAATGATGGTATCATAAAAAAGAAGGTGTTGCTCAGTCACCTCCATGATTCTAGTCCGGTTGATTTAGCTCAAGTGGAACCTGCTACGTATAAGTCTGCTTTGAAAACCCCAGTTTGGTTGAATGCTATGACAGAAGAGTTGGCTGCCCTTCACAATCAACACACATGGAGTCTAGTTACTTTGCCACCTAAAAAGAATCTGGTGGGTTGCAAATGGGTGTTTAAGCTCAAAACGAACTTCGATGGTTCTATTGCTCGACATAAGGCCCGCTTGGTTGCCAAAGGGTTTAATCAAGAGCCTGGCTTGGATTATGGGGAAACTTTCAGTCCAGTGGTCAAGCCAACCACTGTGCGTCTTGTTCTAGCTTTGGCAGCCCAATTTAATTGGTCCCTGCGGCAGTTGGACGTGAAGAATGCCTTCCTCCATGGAGTGTTGAATGAAGAGGTTTACATGGCTCAACCTCCTGGTTTTGAAGATCATTCTCATCCTGAGCTCGTGTGCAGACTTCATAAGTCCCTATATGGTTTAAAATAGGCTCCTCGAGCCTGGAATGAGAGGTTCACAAGGTTTCTTCCCTCTTTGGGATTTCAGTCTACATATTCTGATTCTTCCTTGTTTGTTAAGTTTGTTGGAAGTGATATTGTCCTCCTCTTACTTTATGTGGATGACATTATTATCTCTGGGAGTTCTTCTTTGGCTATTCAGCAGGTTATTCAATCCTTGACAACTGAATTTGACATCAAGGACTTGGGAGAGTTGCATTACTTTCTGGGGATTCAGGTTACCAAAACTGCTCAAGGCTTATTCTTGTCCCAATCCAAGTATATCCAAGATTTACTGGCCAAGGTTGACATGCTGGATTGCAAAGCCTGTGACACTCCCTGTCTTCCTTATAATCGTCTATTAAAGGATGATGGTCTTCCATACAACAATCCCACAGCGTATAGGAGTATTGTTGGAGCGTTACAGTATCTCACTTTCACTCGGCCTGACATTACTTTCTCAGTTCATCAAGTCTGCCAATTTATGCAGTCTCCAATGATGTCCCATTTCATAGCAGTGAAACGTATTTTGCGTTATCTCAAGGGTACTCTATTGGTTGGTCTCTCTTATACTCGGGGTGATTTTTCATTAAAGGCTTTTAGTGATGCAGACTGGGCAGGAGATCCTAATGATCGCCGATCAACTACTGGTATGGTTGTCTTTTTGGGGAATAATCCTATTTCATGGTCCTCCAAGAAGCAAAACACGGTTTCCAGGTCCTCTACAGAGGCTGAGTATAGGGCTATGTCCACTACAACTGCTGAGCTTGACTGGATTCAGCAACTGTTAAAATTCCTGCATATTCCACTCTGTGATGCTCCTGTGCTTTTCTGTGATAATCTTTCTGCCATTGCATTGTCGTTCAATCTTGTTCAGCATCAACGGACCAAGCATATTGAGATTGATGTGCACTTTGTTCGTGAACGCATTGCTAAGAAGACACTCTTGGTTCAGTTTGTTTCTTCTCGGGAACAATTTGCTGATATACTCACTAAAGGCCTCATTGCTCCTCTGTTTCGGTCTCACTGCTTCAACCTCATGCTTGGTTCCTCCAAGGCATTAGTTTGCGGGGGCATGTAAGGATATAGATAGTGGCTAGGATTATGCCATGTGTCAAAACAAGACTGAATGTTTAGTTAGTCAGTTAGAAAGGTAGTTTGTTATATAAATAGATCATTGTAATGACTTAGATGTTAAGAAAAGATTAATACAACAATTGCAGCTTCTCTCTCTAAACCTTTCTTTCTCTCTCTCTCTCTAGTTCTTGAATTCTTATTTGTTCATTCGTTCTTCCTCTGTTTACGTTAACATTCAGTGCCTACACTTGGCAAAGCTCGCTTCATGCATGCAGGGGCATCACTTGCTGATGGAGGTCCAAGCAGATGCATCGATTGCTGATGCAGTACAGGCTCTGTCTAACCACCACATTTTGTCAGCTCCCGTGAGAAGCCCGGAAGCAGATACAAGTGCAGACTGGAGGGGGAGGTAACTGGGAATTGTAGAATACTCTGCCGCTCTTCGTTGCATCTGGGCAGGTTATTAGCACCAATGGTGATGATCCGGTACTGGAAGCGTTCAACTCGGATTTTAACCGTTAGATTTTTTTAGAGAAAATTTAGTAAAACGTCAATAAAAACTAATGAACTATAAATCAATGGTCAATTTTTATTTTGAACTTAATCAATGAAATATTTTTGTTAATTAGACATAGGTCAATGAGGAATGTTACATGGGTTTCTAGCCCATATAAATAGTTATAAAATTACTTTTTTGCCCCAAATTAAATCATATAAAGGTTTATGATCATCTCTCCCAAAAATCCTCTCTTTTCTGTACGTGAACTCTCTCTCTCTCTCCAAAAAAAAAAAAAAAAAACAGGGTCAGGAAATGAACACATTTTCAATTTGGGTCTTGTTTTTGGAACGTGCAAGTTGATTTTTTGGGTTTTTTGTTGGGTTAGAGGTTTGGGATGGAGAATGAAAGACAAATTGGCTTTCGGCATGTTTTAATTGAAGCCCAAATCAGATACTGTATAAAAAACAGAACCAGAAAACGGACACTGCATTACGGTGTTTGAATCAAAATGTCAGAAAAAACAAATAGAGTCAGGAAATGAATACTGCATTGTAGTGTCTGAATCCAAATGTAAAAAATAAAAAAACCTAGAAATAGCCATTGCATTGCAGTGTGTTTGAATCCAAATATAAAAACTGAACCAAGAAACGAACACTGCATTGTAGTGACTGAATCCAAATGTAAAAATCAAGAGTCGCACGATGAGTGATGGCAAAAAAAGAACTAGGAAATGGACACTACAACGCAGCGTCTGAATCCAAATGTGAAAAACAGAATCAGGAAACTAAATTTGTATTGATCTATTCCAAAATATAAAAATATGAGAAACAATGTGTCAATTCAAGTGGGTGACAGTTGTAGTGACAGATTTTGTAATTATTATTTATTTTAAATGTATTTAAGTATCATAATACATAATTGACCTACTTATAATTAACATAAATATTGTTAATCTATTGTCAATATTATAACTTGTTATTGATTTTATACAAAATTACCATTTTTTTAATACTCCAAAGTATCGGATTTAACCGTTAAATTCTGATCGTTATACTTTTAAACAAAACGGTTGAAATACTTTGGAGCATCCAAGAAAGTCTTTTTTGTATATCCAGGGCCAGGCCTAATTGAAGGCTTACCAACTCATGCCATGAGAAGTGGCGAGTCATAAATGCACGGAGAAATTATTAAGTAGTACTGTACTTCCACATTATTTGTGGTACTCCCATTTAAAATTTAAAATTTGACATGTGTATTATTTTATCGGACATAATTTATTCTAGAAAATTTAAAATATGGTAAATTTCAGTTTATCATTTTTAAATTTCATGATTTTTAACATTTAGTATATGAAATTTTTTTCGTTTCAAAGTCATACTTGTTAGTTTTGGAACAGTCTTATACATCTGTTCCGTCTGTTCCGTTAGTCTGACTGTTAAGTTTCTTGTTAACTGATGACGTACCGCCTATGTGGACAATGATTAAACGTCACATGTCATTAAGAGTTCTCGTAGAAATTAAAATTTCAAAAAAAATTCAAAAAAAAAAAACCACCCACCTTTTTCCAACTTGTATGCTCATTAAGTGATCGACCCGAGGGCGCAGAGAGAGAAGACGACGGCGAAGAGGGAGAAAGCAAAGGCGATGAGAAGGGTTTTGGCGGGGATGATAGGTTGGAGCTGATGGGGGTCGAAAGATGAGATTTCGAGGAATATCTTGGAGTTGTCTGGGACTCGATCGGCAAGGAGGTTCTGGATTGTGGGGTAAACGGTGGAGGAAAAGGTGAGAGGGAGGAGGAAGAGGACTGAGAGGGCTAGGAAGTGGCAGGAGTGGGCGTTGACCATGCTCTTAGATTCGTTGAGGACTGTGCAAATGGTTAAAGGCGGAGATGGAGTTACCATGGTTGATCCGAAACGAAGAAGTTTGAAGGTTTTGGAATTGCGGGTGGAAGGAAGCCAATGATGAAGAAGATTATAATTTAGAGGAATTGGGTGTCGGGGACTGAGACGGGCCTGGCTCTATTTTCTTGGGCTGATCTTCGTCGGGCCGCCGTTACTATGGCTACCAGGTCAAACAAATTGGGTTGGTCTTCGTCTGCCACAATTGAACAAATCCTCTCACCTGAATAATCTCATCAAGCAAAGAAACATGAGCAAACGGGTCGCGCTTCTTCGACAACACCCTCTGCAAGTGCCACACCGCAACCATTATCGAATGCAGCTGATCCATACAACTCCCCATCCTCTGCCAAATCGCCTCCCTCGCCTTTCCACCATCGCCAATCTGCGGCGTGCCCCCGCCTCCTTTAATCCCACCCGACCTAAACCTGCTTCCTCCCAACCCTGAAATTGCTTTCATATCCAATGCTGCACTCACACTCTTCATCCTCATACCCTTATACTTGTTAATCAGTTGATCTATAGCTTGTCTCAGCTTCCCCAAATTGTAATACACCTGCAGCCCAGTCCCCACCTCGGCTTGGTTCAAACCCTTCATCCCTCTCTCCAATACCTTCATTGCCTCCGTACGCAACTTGTCTCCGGTCTCTTTAGTTGAACAAACAAGAATAACAAAATAATAAGAATATTATTAAACTAATTAAGAATGTCGAAACGGCTACAAAATTTTAAGATACTACATTGTAAATAACTTGATTCTCAAACTAAATTATTGATTCTCAAACTAAATTACAAGCTCTATTTATAGAGTAATAAACCTAAGAAACCCTAATGCGTAAATGCCAAAAATACCCTACTACAAAATCAAATCAAATCTCTAATTAATTTTCTAAATAAACTTAGTAATTTTAACACCCGTCAAACTCATGACAGTATATATCATGAGGTTGCCAACAAGCAGATGTGGATGCAAGTTCCGTTAGTCACGACAAAGCAACCTCTGTTAGACGCAAAGATTCCTCATATTGCGGGTGGCAGCGGTGCGAGACAGATGTAGCAGTGGTGTGGTGGATGGCAGGAACAAGAACGATGGTGGATGGCAGGAACAAGAACATTGAATGGCAAGACGAGGTGGTAGGCCAGGTAGGTGGGCCGGATCCCGGTGTGGCGTGGCTCTGGTGGTTCAATGCAACAAAGCTTCAGTTTTTTTTTTTTTTTTTTTCAAACTGCAAAACCCTAACCTAGGGCACAACGAAAAACAAATCACAACGAAGAAGATGACAAGACAAACAAATTAGCTACCAAGTTAACATATTTAACTCTGATGATCAAACCTGCTCTGATACCAAGTTGAATATCAGAGTGCGAAACGAATAAGACTAACAAAATAATAAGAACATTATTAAACTAACCGCCGAGAATGCCGAAACGGCAACAAAACCTTAAGAAACTACATTGTGAATAACTTGATTCTCAAACTAAATTACAAGCTCTATTTATAAAGTAATAAACTTAAGAAACCATAATGCGTAAATGCCAAAAATAACCTACTACAAAATCAAATCAAATCTCTAATTAATTTCCTGAATAAACCTAATAAATTCCAACATCTTTGACCCACTCGAGTTCGAAATCGACCACATCAATGCCGGCGAGGTCGTATTTGTTGTAGAGAGCTAAGATCTCGCAATGGAGCTGAGCGGCCTTGGTGAGATTGAGGCACTCGGGGTCGTTGGAGGTGAGGGATCGGAGCTTACTGGAGAGGTGGAGGGCTCTGATGGAATGGTGGAGAAGATTGGAGAAGGCATGGAGATTTTGGAGCTGGATGGTAAGGGTGCGGATGGAGGTGAGGGGGTCGGAAAGCTCGGATCAGGTGTCGTGAACTAAGGACTGAAGGGCGGCAATGGAGGATCGGATGGTGGAGAAGGCGTGATTGGCTTGGTGGAGGGAAGAGAGCTGGGCGATGAGGTTGGAGTGGCGGGAGAGGACCTCGGAGCGGAGAGAATGGAGGCTATGGGTTGTAGAGGAAAGAAGGGAGGGAGGGGGTTGGGGAAGGTAGAAGACGGGTGGGTTTTTTATTTTTATTTCCACAAAAGAAGGGAGGGAGGGGGTTGGGGGAGGTAGAAGACGGGTGGGTTTTTTATTCTTATTTCCACGTGGCATCCAATCATTGTCCACACGGGTGCCACGTCATCAGTTAACGGAAAATTTAATAGCTAGACTAACAGATGTATGAGACTGTCTCAAAATTAACACTTTAGGTATAATTCTGAGATGAAAAAAACTTCATGTACCAAATATTGAAATCCACGAAACTTGAAGGTAATAAATTGAGATTTATCCTTTAAAATAAATTAAATACTTGAAAGAAAAAAAAGCAAAAAAAAAAAACTAGCAATCCCACCCTCCATCCCTGACAAGTCTCCTTCCCAGTCCTCTGCCTCCATGCCATGGCTGTGATGTGGATTAATCATGTTGAAAAAGGAAAAATAATGAAAAATGCTTAAAAACTTTAAGTTTTAACGATAATGACAAAATGAATGGTAAAATGAATAGTACTAGGATTGACTTTTTAGTGTAAAAATGTGGTTTTCCGTTAAAGTTCCCTATTAAAAACCTACTGAAGTGTTTTGTGGATTAATCATATTGGTGTACTAATTTGAAAACCCAATGAATATAACAACGAATTTGAAATCCCAATCCAATAATTATCTTGGTGCTGTCGTTTCCGCAATTTCTGAGTACCTTTGGTGGCAGCGATGTTAGTAGAACGACGTCTCTTACAGATTTGTGATTACCTTTCAGTGGGTTAGGAAAACACTTAATTGGGTGAATTTACTGGCTTTACGTAGTTTATGAAGAATCGGCAAGAGAAGAAGTTCATGTGTTCATGATATTGGATCAACCCTAAACTCTCTTAAGAGTTAGTCTTAGATAAATTATAAGTCCAACCGTGATAAAATAGTACACTATGTCAAATTTTAAATGGAAGTACCACAGATGACGTGGCAGTACAGTACTACCTAATAATTTCTCAATGCAACGAGAAAACATTTCGGGTGATGACACGTGTCAAATATATAGTTCATGCATGCAGAGGTTACTTTTTCTCGGAAGAGAGAATCCTCAAAGTTTCCAAAGAAGAGAGCCCAACAGCAGTTTCTAAATCCACTGGGAAACAAATCTTGTACAAAACAAATTAATCCTGGTTAATTTCGAACTAGATTATCAGAATCCTCGTATTTTGAATCTAAGACTTCGTGTGAAGACATCGAATTAAGATTTCGATTTCTGTCTCCAGCGTAAATATGGCAGAAGCACAGGAGGTGAAAGAAAGATGCAAACTTTCAAGCTACGATGCCTACTTCGAAACCATCCAATCCAGGAAGAAATTACCTCGTGCCCTGCAGGGGGTTTTAACAAATGCATTTGCGAAAATTCCGGTTTCATCTTTCCCGGCTGTACCTGGAGGCAAAGGTGACGCACATTACTGTTTAATCCACGATATCAGTGTTTATGGTTTGGATATGAATTGAATGAGATAAATGGTTAGCCAAAAACAGTGCCTTCTTACATTTTGATTTGCAGTAATAGAGATTCCGGCAGACACGTCCGTCGGCGACGCGGTTAAGATTCTGTCCGAAAACAACATTTTGTCAGCTCCTGTGAAAACCCCAGAAGCAGGCGCAAGTTCTGATTGGAGAGACAGGTACCTAGGACTCATAGACTACTCTGCCATTATTCTTTGGGTGTTGGAGAGTGCAGAGCTAGCTGCAGTTGCTATATCAGCTACTTCAGCAACCGCTGCTGGAATCGGTGCGGGGCCCCGGGGGGGGGAGGGGGGCGTTGGGGCTCTAGCATTGGGTGTGACCGGTCCTGCGCAGTTGCAGGGCTAACTGATGCTGCTGTTGGAGCTGCAATGGCTGGTGGCGCGGCTGCAGAGAAAGGAATAGCCAAAGATGCTCCCACAGCTGCTGATGAATTAGGCCAAGACTTTTACAACGTTATACTGAAAGATGAACCCTTTCAAGTCAACCATAGTAAGCAATCTCTACGAAGAACATCCTGTGTAGTAGTATTGGTTGCCTTTGAGTTATCTGACTGAATTACTCGAATGTGATATGTGCGTGTATGTTTCAGGTGAGGTCAATACTTAAATCCTTCCGCTGGGCGCCTTTCATTCCAGTTGCAACAGATAGTTCAATGTTGACCGTTATGCTACTACTTTCAAAATATAGGCTGAGGAATGTACCAGTAATAGAACCAGGCCAACCCACCATTAAGAACTACATTACTCAGTCAGGACTTGTTCAGGGTCTTGAGAGATGCAGAGGAAGGGACTGGTTTGACTGCATTGCGGCAAAGCCTATCTCCAATTTTGGACTTCCTTTCATGTCCTCTGATGAGGTAAGGTTGCCTGGTTACCAAAACAATATTTTTAATGGCTAGTGATTTTGGAGTCTCAATATCATTGTTCCTTTGTTTCTTGGCCAGGTTATTAGCATCACGAGCAATGATCTAATACTTGAAGCTTTCAAGAGGACAAGAGATAACAAAATTGGTGGTCTTCCTGTTGTAGAGGGGCCCAAGAAAAACATAGTCGGTAATGTAAGCATCAGAGATATTAGATACTTGCTACTCAAACTTTGAACCTTTTACCCCGCACAATTTCTGTAGAAATTACATTGTGCTCTTGGTCCTCACGACTCAACTCCAGGGTTGAACATTCACCATCGGATACTCCACCATTTACTTCACACAGATTGTAGGAAGGATCTAAAATACCTTCTTATGAAACTGAACTCATCCAGTTGTGAATTTGAACTAATCTTCTTACACTGATTTCTGTCAAAGAAAAAAACCGGTGCTTGCTTTGATCACTTGACAGACGCAAATCATTCTTGATGGGGCGCTTAATTTGTGTGACATTTTCTTTCAGGAAGCTCACTGTTAGGGACTTCATGAGCACCACCACCACGACCAGTGAAATTGGAAAAGTCATGCGACCAATTACATGCAAACTGGAATCAACTCTTGGTAATCTGTTGAAAGTTTTGCTTCCAAGTCCATTCATAGGATCCATGTAGTAGCTGGGGAGGAAGGCGAGGTTGTTGGTGTCATTACACTCAGAGATGTAATCTCTTGCTTCATTTATGAACCACCAAACCACTTTGATAACTACATGGGGTTTGCGGTGAAGGAGATGTTGAATCAGTGAGATGTCTGTTTGAGGAAACTTATATGGAGATGCAGGGATAGTCTCAAAATTTTGGCTTGGGACTAAAAAACTGTAGACATTGAATTACGGTAGTTTGTTTCGTGTATCTACTTTTCATGCAGTCTTAATAAACTAAAGCCAGGGAGCTTTCTTCGTGTTTTATCATTCACCAATCCTCTAATCTTTTCTGCATCCTCCCACCTTCCAAGTGCAGCATATATCTTCGAAAGGATCACGAAAGGTACCGGGTCCACTGGCTCTAATTCTGAAAGTTTTACAGCCACTTCTTTCCCCAGTTCTGAATCCAAATGGCATTCACAGGCACCTAGCAAAGAAGCGAAAACTGCTCCAGAAGGCTCTGGTAATTCTTGTATTAGTTCTCGGGCTTCATCCAACCTGCCAGTTCGACCCAGAAGATCAACCATGCAACCAAAATGCTCTTGATTTGGTTTTAGACCAAAATCTTTGTTCATCATCCTAAAAACTTGCCATCCCTTGTCCACCAAACCAGTGTGACTGCACATAGATAGAAGACTCGTGAAAGTTGCAGCATTTGGTAGTACTTTTTCTTCCAACATCTGCTCAAAGATTCCGAATGCAGATTCACTCCCACCGTTTCTTCCATACCCTGATATGATTGCATTCCAAAATGCTGGATCATTGGGTTTTATTCGAAACCCATCAAAAATTCTTCTTGCGCAAGTAGACTGCCCACATTTCATGTACATGTCAATAAGAGCAGTTGAAATGAATAGATCATTGCTAATAGAGGTCCTAACTGCGTGCCCATGAACTTCTTTTCCACATTGCAGAGCAGATAAATCTGCACATGCTGGTAGAAGACTTGTGATAGATTTTAAACTGGGGACTGCACCAGCTGATTGCATTCTCTTAAAATATTTGAAAGCTTCAATCCCCTTCCCTAGTTGTGAAAACCCACTGATCATTGAATTCCAAGTAACTGAATCGGGTTCAAATCCTTCAATTTCTAGCTGTTCAAATAGCTCAACGGCATTCTCAGTTTGCGCATTCAACATCATTCCGGCGATCATGGCATTCCATGTAAACAAGTTCCTTTTTTCATCTAGTTCTTTGAAAATAGCATAAGCCAGCTGCCAACAACCACACTTGGAATACATGTCCACAAGTGCTGTTCCAATCATAACATCAAGCCCCATCTCAATTTTAACAACCAAAGCGTGAACCTGCTTGCCAAATTGGAGATACGAAAGACTAGCACAGGTAGAAACAACGGAAATCAACGTAACTGAATTGGGATTTTCACCTGTACATGCTCTCATTTGCTTAAACACATCCAACGCCACATGAGGAACGCCATTCTGCAAGAGCCCTGAAACAAAAGCATTATAGCTCACAACATTCTTTATTGCCATTTCCTCAAACACCTTCTCAGCCAAAACCAACTTTCCGCAGTTCGAATACATCGTCAGAAACGACGTCCCAACATAAACATCGCTGTCAACGCCCAGCTTCACCGCCAAGCAATGCATTTCCATGCCTTGTTCTGCACTCCCACATGCCGATATCATACTAGCTATCGTAACTGAATTGGGCTTGAACCCTCCAACCCCCACGTTCTTAAACAACCGCAGAGCCTCTCTACAGTACCCATTTCGCAAAAACCCGGTGATCACCGCGTTCAACGAAGCCAAGTTCCGTTCAGGCATTTCCTCAAACACCTTGAGTGCGTCTTCCATAAAACGAAGTTTCATATACACATCAGTCAGAGCAGTGGCGGAGTAAACATCGGCCGAAAACCCGGTTTTGACGAGATGGGTATGTAGAATTTGTGCCTGCAGAGCTGATCGGAGCTTCCCGCAGGCTTTGAAAAGAGGCGGGAACGTGAATTCGTGAGGACGCAGAGAAGCAGAGTGGCGCTGCGCGTGTAAGCAGAGGGCTTCTCTGTACGACCCACTCGCGACTAGCTTAGCAATTTCGTGCCTCATTGGTTGGATTCAAAAATGGGCGGCGCCGCTAGATTCACCTGCCTTCGTTTTTATTTTGGGAAATTGGGCTGAGAAATGGGCTTTAAAGTTTCCCTCGGCCCATTTTGGGGAAAAGGATCTTCGCCGTATCATTTTCATGTGGATCCTAGGCATCTCGTGATCTTGATCATTCATCGTACAATGTACAATAAGAAATTATTTTAAAATTTAAAATTAAATATAAATAATATCTAATAAAAACCCATCGCATAATATACGATAAACAATCACGATCACGAAATTTCTAGAATCCCAAGAAAATGATCCGACGAAGATCCTTTTCCCATTTTGGGTCGGCCGACAAGCATAGCACGTGGGGACAGAGAATCAAAGATTTGATGTGCAATTGGTACGTACTCATTGGGCATATACAATAAAGAATAGAATGCATGATGATGGCATATTGAAGGTTTATGGGTATGGCTTTGGCATGTACACATGCCACATGGCAACATGACTTGGTATGGTGGGGAGATTCGGTTAGGCGGTCTGATCACGTGGTCTGTTAATCACTTTATGTCAACATGCATGTCGATGCATTACTAACTATTGACACGTTGTCCATACTTGACATCGTCTAATTGTATAGCAGTTGTTGATACACTTGTCATCAAAAGTTCAGTAAAAAGTAAATGATAATGTGATAAGATTTTATTAAGTGATTAGATATGCAAATGACAATGTAGTATATTCTTAATCACAAAATATATTATCAAGTGTTTGAATTAAAATTTTTCTCACATATATTCGTATAAATAATGTACTAGCGTCACGTAATGGTACGATGAAAGTTTTTCCGTATGAAATTTATACATGACAACATCAAGGGTAAAAGCTATCTTGCATGCATACTTGATATGAGCCAGCATAATGTTTGTGCATGCATCTTTTCATCTGTATGAAGCCATCCACAATTTTCTTATCGTTTTGTGGCAGTAGTAGGGGTGGGCGCGGTGCGGTTTGGTGCGGTTTCGAGTGAAACCACAACCGAAACCGAAACATTTTGCGGTGCGGTGCGGTGCAGTTTGGAAGCCAAAACCGAAATGAAACCAAACCGTTCGGTTCGGTGCGGTGCGGTGCGGTTTTAAACGGTTTCGGTTTGGTTTTTGAGAAAAAAAAAATGTACAATTTAAAATATACACCTATTTATGCATAAGACGGTCTTATTTTCTTCGTATATTAATTAATGAATATGCAGTAAAATTGCAGCAAAAAAGAGTCAAAACTGCAAAAAAAAAAAAAAAAGCAGCAAAACTGCATAAAAACAGCACCAAAACAGTACTAAAAACTGCATCAAAACTGCACAAAACTGCACCAAAAAAATACAGCAAAACTGCACAAAATTGCACCAAAAAATAATGCAGTAAAACTGCATAAAAAAGCAGCACCAAAACAGCACCAAAAAAATGCACAAAACAGAAACAAAAATCTGCACCAAAAGTGTAGCTAACTTGTACCAAAACTGCAACAAATGACAACTACTAAAATTGAGACAACATCCAATGCATCAAAGGGTTTAAACTTTAAATCCTTATGCATCACATCTACTAAAATTGAACTTGATCACCATTCACAATACTTTACAACCCAATTGAAAGGTTAAGTTTGCCATAATACAAACCTATAAGTTATAACCTAGTTGAAAAGTTTAAAATATAAGTTATATAACATTTATTTATTATATGGTGCGGTTTCGGTTTCGGTGCGGTTTTGAAAACTCAAAACCGAAACCAAACCGTTTTGTGTGCCGCGATTCGGTTTTGAAACCGAAACCGTTTCAAAACCGCAAAACCAAACCGTTTGGTGCGGTTTGATTCGATTCGTGTTTCGGTTTCGGTTTTCGGTTCCAAGTGCCCACCCCTAGGCAGTAGCATGTGCTTTTTGCCATCACTTGAAATTGACCATAAAGCCCCTAGTTTGGCTAGGAATCAAATATCAAAGTAGATTCGACTCTTACTATTACTGTTTAGTAGTAGTTTTCTTCATTTATAAGTAAAATGTCTTAGATTCGATTCTCGTCAAAATTGAATTTGAACTATATTATTACTAATTCATTGTGAGGCTTAGCTCACTCTTTCCAATGCCCTTTTGTTCAAACAAAAAATATCAAAGCATATTCCAAAATGGGCTTCTTTTTTTATTTTATTTATTTTTATTTTTATAAATAAGCCCTTGATTTTATTTTGTTCAATTTATTTTATACCTTCATTTTTTTTAAATGGAGACGAGCTGGTGACTTCGACAAGGCATTCCACTCTTCTAGAAGTCGAGAAGACTTATAGAGGCATTTCAGCCTTCTTGGCCACCATCATGTGATGCACATGCTACAAGAATCGAACCAATGACGTGCCATGTGGAATACGAGTATGGAATTAGTTCTCAACCATTGGGTCACCTGTGGGCCGTGGTGGTTTATTTATTTATTTAGTATAATGATATATTTTACACTAAAGGAATGAGGAGTTTGGTTAAGCCACACAATTGACAATCTAATTTGGTATTGAATTCGCCATATACGATATTCAAACATAAGACCTCTCACTTACAAGTAAAGAAAAATATCACTAGATCATAGTATTGAGTAACGGTTTATTAACTTTAACGAAAAGCTCTCAGTACTGTTCACTTTAACGGAAAACCACATTTTAACACTAAAAAGTCAACTATTCGCTTTACCCTTTATTTTGTACTCAAAAATTTCAAATCATTTTCATTAGTTTCCTTTAAATAAATTGAAGAAGAATTAATTAATAAAAATTAATCATAAATTAGCTTTTTGTTGACGGACGGAGGTTTGGTAGTAATTAACAATAACTATAAACTCACCATAACATTTATGCATTTTGACCAAAGATTAAATTGGGATTAATGATTCCCACATTACACATCAAGTGCTTGGTTGGAATTATTTGATAAAATTAAGAAATATATATGGAAATGATAACGAACGTGCATGTTTATATCGATATAGGTTCTTGGTCTTTTGGCTAAGATTTTTTTTTAATTTTATTTTTGTCAATTTTCTGCTAAGGTTATTAATTTTTTTTTTTTTTTCTTCTTCTGAAGTTTGAGGTATCCCACACCTCTAAGATATGACTAATTAGTAATTACTAATCTCTAACGGGCCCAAATATGCTAAAGACATTCAGTTCACTCTTGACACTCATATGACATTTGTTTTTTCAAAATTTTCAACTAAAAAATAATTTGCGTTTTAACCAATTTCTTGCCTCAATTTCAAAATTAAAAAGCAAATCTGACTTGAAATTCTACCGTAATTTCATTGCACCACTTACCGTGGTTTAAGATTATTAGTTTATTAGATCAAGTATATAGTGGTATATGGGCTCCACATCTAGAAATACCATTGACATGGTCGGTCCATCATTTTAGTCCGATATTCATACGTTTGTTAATTTAATTTTGCCAATTCACTTCCAACACATCTTTCCAAGTGAGGAAATTTTGCAATGCCAACATGGAAAATAGTTTCCTCGATATATTTATTTATTGTTTTCACGCACAAGTCATTCATAAGTATCATATTTTAAAGAAAAACACTTCACTTAATATTGTAGAGTGTCAATAAGTGCTCATTATAATTAAGTTCACGTTAGTTGTTCAAATTTACAGGTAAATACAGCAATCCAATCACGTCTATATATTGAGAAAATTGATGTCCCTAAATTTAGCCTAATTGGAGTTTTGATTTTTAAATTAAAATTCGTGAGTATTTGTCTCCTTGACTCGTCGTAATGTGGATTAATATTCAGTTTTGTTGTTGATGTGGAAACAAGACTTATGGCCAGAAAAGGCTAAAATACTTATGTATGTCTTTCCGGCCCCCGAAACGAGTGGATAACCGTGACTTGCCACTCATTGTCCCCCTTTTCAAAGGAAAAAAAAAGATAAAATTGTTATAACTTTCTTTACACGACAATTTTGGTCCAAAGGAATAAAGCTCCAATTGAGTCACAATTCTAGGCCCAATGCTTAAAATTCGTTACATAATATACCAACTAGCTGTTAGTCTAATATGTTGACATCATGACAATAAATGTAAAAAGTTAGTACTAAGTAGTCAATTATGAAAGTTTGATGAATGAAAATGCATTCGTAGTCGTCACAACGCCTATGTCAAATACATAATTCAGGTGCGAGTTCATCAACAACATCTAGAATACAATGTCTTTCTCCTGCCAAAGCAACATTCAACAGGGTCACAAATATACTCCAAAAGTCCAGCTTGTTTGGTTATCGTTAACACAGTCCAATACACAAGTGTCATGATACAAGTAGTTGGAGTTTTTTTTACGCATCCAAATAATTATATTATAACACTTACTGTACCAAATCGTACTCGAGCACATATAAAAATCCGGACCAAATCCACAAAATCAATCAATCCGGACATTTGAAATTTGATCCACCGATTAAAGTTATCATAATTTTTAAAGGATCCTCATATTTTTAGCCGTTGAATCAAATTTCAAATATTCAAATTGATTGATTGGGTGGAAGGGATCCAAAGAGAGTCCTTTCCTTAAAACCCCTCCAACACTGTACATGAAGTTGATATGACGATTGGTGATGACACCCCATTGTCATGATGCATCTTGCTAGTTGGCAAAGAGCACCAGTACAGAAGAAGAATTTTTTGCCTGTAAATATAAAAACCAAATTCCCAACTTAAAATACTTTTAACCTAAAAGCGCTCTCTCCACTTCTCTCTCTCTCTCTCCTCCCTCCATCCCCCGGCCACCGCGGAAATCCTCCTCTGCCACCGTTTCTCAATCTTCACGTCCATCTGTTTGTTTCGCGAGAAAGTTCCTGAGCTGCCAAACCTTCCTTTCCGTTCCCGCGGCTCTGGACATCTGTCTCCGAGAATCAAATTCTCTCGCCGTCGGCTAACAGGTTTTTCTTAATTTCTGGGTTTATTTTTTTTCCTCTTTTCGTATAACAGATGCAGTAATGGAAATTTTCTCCGATTTTGTGGTCCGTTTGAAATTTGATTTCGTGGAAGATCTAATTTCTTAATTGTAATTTTTACTACAAGAAAATAAACCCTACATTTTTGTTTGCTTTCTTTTTTTATCGTAAATAATTTTAGATTGATGCAATTAGATGATTGGGATATGGATCTCGGATTTTGATCATGCATGTTTGGGGTTTTTATATTTGTTGATAGGTCGAACTTGTACGGTAGCAACCGGTTGACTAAGATTTTCTGTGCAATTTGATCCAGTTATGTTGGATTTAGACTTTATTTGAGCTCAGCTGCATCAAAATTCAGTCAATTAGGTCTAGGAATAAAATATATTTTGTAAATATATATTTGGTTTAGGATTTTAGAGGTTACTCGAGCTTTTTGGATTCGAGTCTTTGAATTTGTGTTCATTTATAGGTTTAATCTTTAGGTAAGTTGTGTTTAACCTCGGTTATGTTGCTCGAATGGCTACACATGTTGCTTGGTTGGCACTTTCCGCAATTCTTCGTTGATGCAAGTTATGAATTGATTTCTTGCTGTCAATGATGCCTGCGTGTTTTTATATGGGCACACAAATGTTTGGAAAAGGATTTGACTGGGACTGAGTGTTGATTTTTGGTTGCCCAAATGTATAGGCGGTGAGGATGTCGACTCCTGCAAGGAAGAGACTGATGAGGGATTTCAAGAGGTTGCAGCAGGATCCCCCTGCGGGTATAAGTGGTGCTCCGCAAGACAACAATATTATGCTTTGGAATGCTGTTATATTTGGGTACGTCTTGGATGGAGATTGTGGTTTGTTGCATATTTCAGTTTATTTAGATTGTTTTTCTTGAGATCCCGTACAATTTTATTTATGCACTTCATTTTTTGAACTGCAGGCCTGATGACACCCCATGGGATGGAGGTAAAAACCAAGAAGAACTCATATCATGTTGCAATTGGATTTCTCATCTTCCAGTTGTAACTTTTAAGCTACATCTTTAATTATTTTTTTGTGTTTCCCAGGTACGTTTAAGTTGACACTCCAATTCACAGAGGACTATCCAAATAAGCCACCAACAGTGCGTTTTGTTTCTCGAATGTTTCATCCAAATAGTAAGTTCAAACAGAAACTGCACATACATACATCCATGCACATTTTACGTTTTTACTTGAGTTAGTACATTTGTATGCACATACAAACTGCAAAAATTGTTATTTTCAATGGTTCTTAAATTAGTAGAGGAGTTTACTGTGCTTGGAGGTGTCTATTATCTCAGTTTTCCTCTTGGATTTTGTGAATGAGAACCCACCTAATACCTATAAGGAATATCTGGGTTTGTGCATATGTAATCATGGTACAGTTTCTTCTCTGGTATTGTGCTTTTATCAAGATTTAGTCTTCCTGTGCGGCATATCCTGTCATTACCTTTTTTGGGAAAAACAATGTCTTTCATCATTTCTTTTTAATCATTGTACACCCATTTACTTAGAAACTAGCTTCTCATGGGTGAAAAAGGATCTGAGGAAATGGAATTATTTGGAATTTGTTTTTATGTTTGCAAACATTTGTTAATTGAGATTGAATAACTGATCGTTTTCACCCTCACAGCTTGTTGCTTTGGTTGTTCACTCGTATTTGCAAATATACATATTTTAACAAGTTAACCGGAATGCAATTAATTGGATATATTTCTGCTGTTTCAAGTCTTAAGTTCTGTTTGTTTTGCCCCTTTTCAGTTTATGCGGATGGAAGCATTTGTTTGGACATCCTACAGAATCAGTGGAGCCCTATCTATGATGTAGCAGCTATACTTACCTCTATTCAGGTATTTGACTATGTTCTATTCATTGCTTGGTTACTTCTAGTGCTTTGATTTATTGAGACTATTGTTTGAGTATGTCATGGGCTATGTCTGTAAGTGGCCAGACACCATATATGAAAGGATAAGTCGCTGTCTTTTACGTTGCACTATTCTGATCTTTGTAAATCTAATTGCTCCATCTTGTTTATTCCAATCCGAAACTAAATTTTGTAGCATCTATTTGAGCACTACAAGAGCAAGGAAGCATTGGTTGTACTGATTGAGTTCTTCCTCAGAAAATATCCCATCTTCTCTGTTTTATTTCAACCATCTTCCCAACGCGTTCAGCTGCACCTTCACACCTAATTATGGCTATTACTTCTCTTGAAGAAATTTTCATGTGTGTCCATGTCTGTTTCGTCTCTCATTTCAAAGAACAAGAATCCTAAAACCATGTAGATAAGCAGGCGCTTCTTATTGCACCTCTCTCAAATCTTGGTTACCACTTCTTATTGCACCTCCCCCATTGTTATTACCATAACTATATGCATGGGAATTGTTTTTAACACAAAACAATCTGACTATACTCTTTTAAACGACACAACTATCGAACTTTACTTTCTCTCATACATCCACACACTCGCGTACACTCATTCATATGTTTATGTGGATATATTGCTTTTAATCAACATAGATAAATGAAATATAAGATTGTGGAGATAGAGTTCCCTCTGTTTTAATGGCGTTTTTGTGCAGATGTCATGTCATGTCTTGGGCCCTAAGATATTTTTTTTCTTCTTATTGCAGTCTTTGCTGTGTGATCCAAACCCAAACTCTCCAGCAAATTCAGAAGCTGCACGGATGTTTAGCGAGAACAAGCGTGAATACAATAGGAGAGTCCGCGAGATTGTTGAGCAGAGTTGGACTGCCGATTAACAAGCTAACTCCTGATGGAGAGCTTTCGAAAATCAGTTGAATCAGCCTCTGTTTAAATAACTTTGAAACTTGAAAACCATTTGTGTTGTGAAGGACTCGACTTTCGGGTTGGGGTGTGATATCCACACATCCCATTTTACTTCTCACACACCTTTTTAATTTTCGGCCGTCGGATCGGATGAATTGAAGAAGATCAACAGACAAAAATTATCAAGGGGTGGATGAGAAGTAAAATAAAATATGTGGATAGCATACTCCTTCGGGTATTGTGAAATATTTTGCTTGGTCTATTTATTCAGCGGCGTTTAGGCCTTGTATATCTAATATGTCGGACGACCTGCCCTGCAGTTTTCTTCCATCTAAAACTGCATTTAATTTTGTTTTATGATATTGTGTAGTTTGGGGCAAGGACCGAACGAAATTGATATGCAACTGTTGTATGCATTAGCCTGTCACATCATCTGTCACGTGACCAACACGTGGGATGTTTTGTACCATCAATTCATGGTTGTTACAGTTAGAGTCTGAGTCTTTTTATAACAAGTAAGTTTGAACTTCGTCGGTGGCTAATATAACATTTAATCTACATTTGTCAACCAAAATAAAATAAAATCAAATCAAATCAAAAGCTTAATACTTTTGCTAAGCAAAACAGGAAACACTAGTTGAATTGTATAGCCTTTCATTTATTCATATACCTTGCCTAACAAGTAACAAGAAGAACTGTAAATCCAACGAAAGAACTACTACTACATTTGTGCGCTGAGGTTTCCACTGCTAGTCCATCCCTCTTGAACTTGAATCGAATACTGCAAATTCCAAAGAACATTATCTATCGAAGGACGCTTGCTTGGATCTCTGCTCAAACAATTGACTGTGATTTCAACTGCTGTCTTCAGCGACTGGTACGCAAAACTTCCCATCATCGACGAATCTACGATTTCTCGTAGTGTCGATGGTCCTTCCATCAAGCCCTTTTCTAACTGTTAATTAGAAAGAAAAAGAAAAAGAAAAAAATTAAGTGATTTATACTACGAAATGAAGTTTCGAGGGGGCTTATTTGCGAAGAACTCTTTTCTATAAGATTTACCTGAACCCTAAGCTCATCCAATTCAGTAGCTGATTTGATCAATCTACCAGTAAGAACTTGAAGCAGAATAATGCCCAGCTGGTAAATATCCTCCTTCTCGGCTTCGGCGCTACATTTTTACCACTCTCATAAGATAATTCAGATGCTGCGGTAGAAAACAAGAGGAAGATGAAGAAAAGTAAGTACCTGTTTAGATGGGAATTACTACTAATTCCGTGTCCATTAAGAGGATCCTCTGAACCAACCTGCAAATTAGAGAATGCAATTGTCAATGGCTACAAACTCTTCACCTTCTTTTCAAAGCTTTCAAGCACGTTTACTACTTTATGCAAATTCCCACCTGAAATGGCAACGGAAGATTGTAGTTGCTCATTTTGGCAGAAACACTCTCATCCAACAATATGTTCTCTATCTTCAAATTGTTTCCAAAGATCCCGGGAGCCACGCCGGTGTGCAAGAACTGGACTCCCCTCGCAATGCCAATAGTAACCGCCATTCTCTGCGGCCATTTCATCCATTCCTTCTTTCTCCAATCTACAAAACCAAAGTGTGCATGTTAGAACTGTTTTAGTTAATCAAATTACACTTCTTCTCTGTGCAGGACGTTTGTTCTTTACCAGTGAGATGGTCTATCAACGACCCGTTGGTGATGTTCTCGAGAACAATAAATACCGTGCTAGATGCGGTGGGATGGTCCTGGTACGTGACAGTGCAGTGTCCTATAAGGCTGACCAAATGCCTATGCCTCATCTTTGACAAGCCTTCCATGCTCTGGTTCAAGTTTTGTGGCAACTGCTTCTGCTTTAACTTCACGCATCTCACTTGCACCTGTGAACCATCTCTCAGCCAACCTTTGTACACCTGTAAATGTTGCACAAAATAACATCAGGTCTCAACATAAATTCTCTGCGCAGAATGTTCGTTCTTTGATCAAATAAACGACGTGCATCCACATTGTACAGTTCAAATTCAATGCAATACCTGTCCATGGGATCCTTCCGCCATCAAATTTGCAGCGTCGAAATTGTTCGTTGCATCATCGATTTCTTCGAGTGTGAAACCACGATACGGAGGGAGCCCGAGTGTCGGCAGCCTCATCATCTGCGGCACACGCCCTGAAAAACCCAAATCCAAATATTAACCACCTTTTGATTTAATTTCAGCCAATAAAGTTAAGAGACTTTTTTTCACTTTTCAGCCACTTACTTGGATTAATATTATGCTTTGGGGAGCTTCTGACAGAGGTTTTCTCCGCCATGGATCTGTCAAATCGATCCTCTGCCTCCCTCTTCCCTGCCCTTTTGATGATGACCAAAACCAGCAACCCAACAACACCAGCAACACCCACAATGCCACCAATCACACCCAGCAACACACCTAGCTTTGTCCTGTTCTCCTCCTTCTTCCCTGCAGTTTCAGCCGGCGGCTTCACGGCCAGAGCTTCCTTGTGGCAAAAGGAATACGGATGCTGGTACTTCGAGTTCCCACCCGACAAACAGTTCCACGAATCCAGAACCGTCCTGTTCGAAGCCTTCGAGTTCGATCCGACGCAGGTGGGCAGCTTCCCAATCAAAAAATTCTGGGAAATGTCCAAAACTATGAGGTTTTTACCGCAGGTTACGTTGGATGACAGGGCCCCACTGAGCTCGTTCTTGGAAAGATTGATGAACTGGATGGAGGGCAGCGAGAGGAGGAAAGATGGGATGTGACCCACAAATTTGTTGTAGGAGATGTCCAGTTTCGTCAGCTGATCGAAGTTCTTCAGTCCTGTCGGAATATCAGATCTCATGGAGTTGTTTCTGAGAACGATGATTTGAATACTGTCTCCCAAAGAGGGAAATCCAGGACCCAGTGTGTTGTTTCCGAGGTTGATTTCTTGGAGAAATGTTAGCGGTCTGAGATCCGGAACGCTTCCGTTGAGGAGATTGTCAGCCAAATTTATGCTCGTGAGATTCTTGATCGAGCTGAGGGAGGCCGGTATCTCGCCGGAGATGGAGTTCGAGCTGAGGTTGAGCGTTTCGAGCGACCAGAAACGGTTGATCTTCGTCGGCAGCGGGCCCCACAGGCCGAGGGAGACCAATGAGAGGGATTTGAGGTTGGAGAGCTTGGTGAGGACGGTGAACAAGGAGTCGATGGAGAAGGATTTGGACAGAGTGCTCTGGTTTGGAGGGGAGGTTTTGGTTTTGTTTCCGGTGACGGTTAATTCGGTTAGGCGGTTGTTTGTGCAGACGATCCGGAGGGAGGGGGAGGAAGGGAGGAAGCAGAAGTTGGTCCAGTTCGTCCATCCCTGAAGAGGTTCGGGGTATTCGAGAAGCTTTTGCACTTGGAAGAGGATTCGAACTTCGCTTGGACTGAGCTGAGCGGTTGAGATTTGAGAGGAGATGGATAGAGTGAGAAGCAAGAAACAGATAGGAACCCAGAAGTTGTTCATTTTTTTTGAAGAAAACGAGATTAACCCAGAAAAGCTAATTGGTCCAAGTTGCCCTGTGGCTCAGGTTCATCCGTTTACGTTAAACTCTGTTAGATTCTTCAGCGCACATTCAACGTTAAATTCGGTATACTGCAGAACGTTCCAGAAATATGATGAGGAGTGGGTAAAATAAGAAGGAAGCAGGTAAGGAGCAGAAAGGTCTTGGTTTGGTGAGGTAAGGTGACAAGAAAAAAATTTACAGTTGAAAGCGAGAGAGAAAAATTGGTGAGGGTGATGAAATCATGAAGGAAAAGGACTAGAATTTCAACAGAAAGGAGGGGAGCTGGGAAACCTAATGCGGAGAGAATGACAGATCTGAAAAATACTGAAATTGCAGAATTTGAAGCGGAGCAAAGCAAGAACCAGACAGTACTAGTGGATTCGGTCTAAGTTCAAGAACAAAGAGACAATGCAAGCCAACCCCATCTGCATGAGGACTTACACAAAATGGTTTTTAAATATCGCGTCCCAGTTAAATAATACAATGTCACTTATTATAATTAAACGGAATGCTATGTAACTGTGAATCTGTTCCATGCCAGTTGATCTTCATTTAAAATAACATTCTCCGAACTAGTACGTTATTGACTTGAAACACCGATCTAGTAACAAGATGGCGTGGACACTTCAACATGGCCGATCCCGATCCTGCGGTACGCGAACTGTTATTTTAAGCAGCAAACTGGGTTTTCAAGGTTTGTGAGTTTCCACTTTCTACCATTCTGCAGTGTTTTGTTCGGTAATGGGATACGAATTAGGTCAACATGGCTCTGATTCAAAGGCTGGATGTTGACTACGTACATTATGGCAAACCTACTAGGGCGCCGTGGCCACGTGGGGTTCGTGAAAAGACAGCCTTTTTCCACTGCCCATGATGAAATCACGAGGCCTTTTTGTTTTAACGTAAAATTGTTCATCAACAAACATGTTCAACAGTTTACGACGAACAGTAGAATCGGCTGCGCAAAATTACAATCTCAAATAACACATTGAATTTTTTTACTTATTAAAATCTAAATATGTATGACGCGTATTTATTCTAAAAATGCTTATTCGGTATTTTTAGGTGTATTTTTGTTTTTTTTTAAGTGAAGTGTATGATATTCGTTATAAGAATGATGAATAAGAACATCTCTAATGCAAATACTCAAATTTTAAGCTCATATTCTCATATTTGGGTTTCAAAAAGTAGGTGGATTTATATATTTTGGTTTTCTTCTGCAATGCAAAGACTCAAATCTTAGGACTTATTTTGAGTTTTAAGATTTTAATCTTTTCATTGGAGGAGAAAATATTGAACTCAAAAATCATATTTGAGTTTTAACAATTTGGTTTATGTGCACTGGGGATGATTGAACGCAAAACTCAAATCTCATTTTTCTTGGTTGAACAATATTTTTTTATTTGACATGGGCTCTACCTTGGACTCAAACCTCGAGAAAGTTTTCAGTGTGTCATGAACATGCCCTGACACACAAAGTGTCATAATACAAGTGGTTGTAAATTTTTTTTTCAAGTATCTAAACCACTTGGATTATTAAACTTGATGTACTCGACGTATTCCTGACACACTAAAAAATCTCTCCTCAAAATTGATATCAAAACTCAAATTTATATTTTACTTTGCCTCAAAATCCAAATATGAGATATTAGTTTTTTTTTTCTTTTTTTCTTTTTTTCAAATATATATGAAATATGACTTGAATATGAAATTTTAACTTACAAACGGAGTCGGTGAGTACCATGGTAATCTAGTTCTCAATCAGGGAAATGAATTCAGTGCATGAAAATGACTACCTCAGGTCACTTTCTGTCGATGCAAATTACTTGCTAAAAATATCTGTGCATTTATGATTTACATGACAGAACGTCCTCTGCGTCCATGTCAATGGAAAATGGATTGATGTATCTCACGCTCCGGAATTTGCTGATCGAGCAATCTAAATCGTTTAATTTAAATTTTGCGGTTCTTATTAGTTAATTTCATTGTCCTACTTCATACACGATTTCTCTCTCTAACACTTAGACATCAATCTTTCTCTTAAACGGTCTAAATTGCTCAACTCGTGAACTCTGAAGTAAGAAGATCTCAATCCACGGAAAATAAGGATTGCATTGCATTATATGTCGTTTTGTGCGAGGCTGTGTCGGTGTGTGCGTGCGAGTAAGACACAGGGGGAGAAAGAATTGGATGCTTTGATTAATTTAGGATTAATTTAGGTATTAGTTCCACCTAATCCATTTTCTTTTCAGTTGTTTACAAGTGATTAATAATTCAGTGGGATGCGGCCAGCCTGACACTACTTGTTTTTATCTGTGTTTTACGTGTTTTGTTCTTTCTATTGGAAGCAAAGCTGAAAGCTTTGCTTGCAATTTGCAAAACGACGACTCGTTCGCATCTCTTCAATATTTTGATGGAAGAAAAGTTAAGCTATATCCTTGAATTTAATGAGTATTTTTGTGTCAATGACAACTTGCTGCTATTCTATTCGATTTTTTTGGGTGAAAGATTCCATCAAAATATTCCATATACACAAGTCACTTACAATTTATTGAAAAAATAAAATAAAATGCAAAATGAAAGTTATCTATTTTATATCTAAATGAGTTGCAACCTAGGCGGGTGCCTAGGCAGACGCCTCAGCAGGTCTAGACGTTATTTCTTAATTATCAAACGGTTAGGCATTAATCGGGACGGTGACCAACCGCCTAGCGTCTAGGCGGGGAGCCTAGATGGGAATTTTTAGAACAGTGCATGCGCCCATGCATGGATGCTAACATTCTTTTTAGGTCAATTTGTCCAATATAATCATGGTCAGTTTGCTAGACCATTCTCATAAAAGATGCTCAAGTGTATTGAAAATTATACCTACATCAGGTACAATGGTACTCAAATTCAGTATGTTTGGTCCTTGTGAGAGTACATGAACAAGTGTAGAACAAAGTAAAAAGTATTACATCGTTCATCTCATGAAATAAATCACAACTCATATCACATGCTTCCACTTCTAATTGAATCGAGATCTTTTGCATACAAATTCTACATCCATTGATTGTAAGAGTGAGTCAGAAGGGACAATACCAATGTTATTAATAATGAACCGCTACCGTCTCTCTGAGACTTTAACTAAAAGATTGACGTACCTTCAAACAATCATTAAAAACTATTGTTAAACAAAACAAACAGAAATCCAAAATCCAATCACAGCAACACAATCTTAACAAAAACTTGGGCTCTAAATTTGGGCCAACTGCTTGCCTTCTTTGGGTCAACCCAAAATTGGGCTGGGGTCCACGTTCCATAAAAACAAAGCGAACCCACCACAAACGTCGTCGTTCCCTCCTCGTTTCGGGAATATTTTTCCATTTCTTGTCGTCACCTTATTAAATTTCGGTTTCTAATTTTGCAGGTTCTTCAGGTGAAATTAACAGTGAAAAAGCAGAGGGAGCTCACCCCACAGTCGCCGGTGGAGCAGCACACCCAAAACGCCGTCGTACTACTCCCTCTTCGTCTTCTCCTTCTCCAGTTTATGGTACTCCTCTTATTTTCGTCTCCCATTTTTCTTTGTTCCGTACTGCCGGGAGGCTTTAGGGTTTCTCAGCACTGCTGCATTTCCTGGAAATGCTTAGATCGATCGGCCTCGATCTTTCACTAGCTTTGAATTTTATTCCCCCAAATTTTCCTGTTCTTATTTTCTTCTCCAACCTTACAATTTATCGCATATAAAATTTTTGTTCGATTATTTTCGTTATTTCTGTTTCAGCATTTCTGTATATATTTGACTTTTTTTTCCATTTTTTTTAATTTAAATTTTAGGGTTTGAATTTTAGTTGGCAAATAATATTTCAGCTGAGCAGACCATTTTGTTTTAGAACCCTACTTTTTCTGTTTTCAAATGGGTTTTGCGATTAGGTTTTTGGTTAATTTCAACAAGTTCAGCTGGTAACTTGGTACTGTCATGGCTCAATTTTTGTATGTACGTGCAGTTTTCTGCGTATTAAGCATCGCGGGCTGCATTTAACTTTTCGCAATGGGAAAAACCCCTGGGAAATGGATCAAGAACTTGCTTCTTGGGAAGAAATCATCCAAGTCTACTTTTTCCAAAGGAAGGGAGGTATTACTAAGATGCACATTGGAACCTATCTATTAATTTTCCTTCATCTTGTTGGTCGTTAAGTTCTAATCTGTAACTTATGATGTTGTTCTGGTTTCACAGAAATCTACAAATAAAGGGGAGTCACTGTTCTCTTCAGAGTTAACTGTGAGTGCTCCGCTGATATCACCAACATTGGTTTCACCACCGCTGATTGAGGCTGTTGCTAGTAATGAAGTGGGTTCTGAGATCACAGTAGCTGAAAAATTGCCCAATGATGGGGTTATAATGTCATCTGCAAAGGAAGATGGCCAAGCCTTGAGTTCGACTTCTCAGGAAGATCTTGAGACAATCAAGCAAGAGCAAGCTGCCACAAAGGCGCAAAGTGCTTACAGGGGCTATGTGGTACTTTCCTCCCCATTTGATGTTCTGCTTTTGCTTAAAAAAGGGGGACTTTAACGAAAAGCTTCCAGTACTGTTAACTTTAACAAAAAACCACATTTTTAGTATTTACACTAAAAAGTCAATCATTTTAGTATTCATTTTATTCTTTATTTTATCCTTATCGTTAAATCTTAAAGTTTTCAAGCCATTTTTATTAGTTTTCCTTAAAAATTATGCTTAATAATATTTCCAAACATTTTCTGTTGTACTTCTGTGAGATGATATTTAGTATGTGGAGAATATTTTTTGACCAACCTTCCAACTACTGATGGAAACTCATTATCTTTAAACTTTGAAGGCTCGACGTGCATATCGGACTCTTAAGGGAATCGTGAGGCTGCAAGCACTTATTCGTGGTCACTTGGTTAGAAGACAAGCTGTATCCACATTATTCTGTGTCCAGGGGATTGTTAAGTTTCAGGCTCTGATTCGTGGTCAACTTGCTAGACATTCTGATGTTTTGGTTGAGGTGTGTAAAAATCATGTACTTTCTGGTTACTTTTTCAAACATGAGCAAAAGCCTGTCTGTATATTCTTTCATTCCTAAACTTTTGTTGCCACTGAATATGCAATTTGTTGCCATTGTATATGCTAATTACCAATAATTTTTCTTTTTGTCATGAATCAGGGTGCTACATGTTTTAATTTATCTGGAGTAAGTGCATATTCACAGGTGGAGAGGCTGTCCAAAATTGTTTTTGTTCAGAAGGTAAGATTTACTATCAATTCTTTGGATCATTAGAAGATGTATACTGAAATTAGCTTAAGTTTGTAAAGCAGCACAATGTATCACGGGGGGCATTTCCTTCTTACTATTGTAAGCCCAGTACCGTTTTATCACCTAGGTGTATGGGGGAATAGTCTGGTATTTATATGCTTGTATTACTTGTAATGATGTTCTTCCAAACGTAATAAGGAGAGGCATGCAACTTATGGCTCCAAAAACCAGTTTTCAGAACTGAGTAATACCTGAGGTGGTGATCTTAAAAAGGAGAACATGATGACAGATCTGTGCCTGTACCTCTTTGTCACTTTTACTGCTGGGCCAAAGTTGGCATTTGATTGCCAGAAAAAGAAAACTGTTTATTTGATTATTATTTTTGTTTTCAGATTTTGGCTTCATTGGGTACTACTATTCCTCTACGTCTGGAGTATGATCCAGGGGAACCTAACTCATCCTGGGTGTGGCTTGAGCGCTGGACCAGGTCATGCTTTTGGGAACCTGTTGTACAACCGAAGAAAAACCCTGATTCAAGGTCTCGTAGGAAGCATGAAAAGAGTCAAACAAAAGAAACTGAAAAGGCCAGACCAAAAAGAAGTGTTCAGAGACTGTCCGGTACAAATGTTGAAAATGCTTCAAAACATGTAACCCCTGATTCTGAAAAGACTAAACGCAATTTGAGGAAAGTTTCTAGCCCTTCAGAAGTTGCGAAGGTTAAAAGTAATGTGAGAAAATCTTCTGATTCCAAGAAGGTGGTTTCTGATCGGTCATTAGTTGGTGATGAGAGACCAAAGCACAGTACTGTGAAGAGTTTGGTTTCTGCTGCTCCTGATGATTCGGAGCAAGGCACTAGTGAAATTTCCAAGAAGATGGAACATATGGCAGTTGCTGTGTCAAAACAGTCCGATCTAGAAGGAAGTGTGGAGCTGCCTTCAGCAGATGAACCCATGGAAAAGTTAGATGACCATCCTTCTGGTGACGTGCAACCATTGGAGAACAATGGGACAAGTGAAGAATTTCAAGCAATAAATCAGGAGCCAAACTCGAGGGATCATGTTATCGGGAATGAGGATACGAAAACCAGCCAGAGAAGGGCTTCTCTACCTATGAAGTTTGAACATCAGGAGAATGGTGTTCATAACACACCTATGAAGTTTGAACAGCAGGAGAATGGGGTTCATAACACACCAAGAGTCCCTAGTTATATGGCACCAACTGCCTCAGCAAAAGCTAGGCTGAGAGGACAGGGCTCCCCCAGGTTTGACCAAGACATTGTTGAGAAGAATGTTATTACCAGGCGGCATTCATTGTCTGCTTCCACCAACACTAAGTTAAGTTCTCCTTCCCCACGGGCACATGGACTGGTTCAAGCTGGAAAAGGAGTAATCAGAAGTGACAGATCTTTATTGTCTTCAAGGGATGGTTTTGGTAAGCTGTGAATTCCTCCTTGTGCTTTTCAGTTGCGTGTCTGATTTACTCTCTTGCAAATGCTTCCGTCCATACATGCTTGAGTTAGACATCATATCTTTTAAGCATTCATGTGCTGTTGGGATATTGTCACAGCGCACATTGACCTTTTGGTCTCAGTATTATATGTATATTATCGTTGAGTTCAACATGAATGCTTAATCTAGGCCAAGCTGTCACAACTTTCCTTCTAGGCTCATAGAAGGCTATGCTGAAACACTGACTTATTACTTTTTGTGTATTGAATGTTTTTCCCGTTTCCTTATTGATCATTTGTCTTGGTGTCTTTGAATCGGGTTGAAATACATGGTATGCATTCTAATTGTCCTTTATTGTGGGTAATGCCAATTTCAGATAAGGCGATCCAACCAGAGTGGAGGAGGTGACTTCGGACTAGGTATTGTTCCATGGAAGTGTATCAAGGGCAGGGAAAGAGAAAAATACCAACTCATTTGCAGTTTCAGGTTTTGTTGTTGTTGTGATTAAAGTATAGTTGAAACCAAGATTGATGTGTTGAGTGATCAGTGTTGTATGTGCCGATAGAGTTTGTTCTCTTACTTAGCATTAGGGTTATTTGACAGTTTGGAGACTTTATTTTAGGTTTGATGTTTGTGATATTCTGTCTCATCAAATTATGTACAAATGCGAGGGATGATTCTCTTTTGCTTGTTAAATACTTGGGTTTTCTACTGGATAGTTTGCTACTGATCGAATTCGCAGTTATGATATTTACAGCGTTTAGTTATTCAAAAGTTCATTTGCTTTTTTGCAATGATTTTATTACTGTCAACGCAGAAAGCAAACAGTTTAGTCCCAGCTGTCCAAGAACGGTGAAACCTGGCCAGGGCAACTGAACACCCACTCCGGACGAATGTGCACCGGTAGCTCGCCGAAACATCCCCGTATATTGTAGCACCAGTATTCTACGTCTGCAGTGCTCGCATCCATGGCATATGCAGAACCGTTCGAAGCTACAGACCCAGCAAAAACAAAACCATTAGTGACTGCCACAGGTGCCTGGGAAGTTTCTTTGCTAGGGATTGCAGCTGTCCACAAGATCTTCCCTGAATCTGTATCAAAAGGCGCCCGTGCTCCGGCTATTGTTGTCTGGATTGAAGGTGCGAGAGTGAAGTTCTGTTGGTCGCCGTTGGCAATGTTTGTGTATACCCTTCTACCATCTGTGGCTGCACCCCGTATCCCTCATGTTCCAAAAATACCCCCATTAGAACTCCAACAAGCTATTTTTTTTAAAATTTTTTTAAAGGGTGACAACTGGGGACAAGTTTTCCACCCCTTCCGAGGGTCGGGAAGACTCATAAAGGCATTTCATCATCCTCTTGGCCACAAGTTTGGCTTCCACATCAGCAGTAAGTTTCGAACCCGAGACCTTCAATTTTTAGTTTGAAGAAAGCCTCGCAATCCGTCTTTTACCACTGACCACCAATTCGTGGTTCAACATGCTACCCTATTAACTTTTCTATATATGCATTGTAGACTGTAAAAACGAATCCCCACCCACGTCGTCGAGTAATTAAGGCCATCTCCAACCGAAGGCTGGCCAGAGGGCTCGTTTGAGCCCTCTAGCCCTCCAAGATTCCCCAAGATATTAATATTTTAATGAATAGTACATGATCATATTTGCCTCCGTCTCCAACCGAGGGCCAGAGGGCCAAATGGCTCGTTTTATCCCTGTCACAAAAAACCGTCTCCAACCGAGGGCCAAAGAGCCATAGGGCCAAACATAATTTATTATTTAAAAACTACAATTTAATGTTGTATAAATGGCCTAGGAAGTTATACGAAAAAAATAGAATTGAAAAAAAATATGAAACAAATTTTGGGAAATAAAAGTTATAGGAAAAAAAATATGAAACAAAATTTGATTCATATGAAAAGGAAAAAAAAAGGGGAAAAAAAGAAGTTTACATTCATTAAAAAAAAAAAAAAAGAAGTTTAAATTCATTAAAAAAAAAAAAAAGGCCTAATAATACAACGGCTACTAGCCGTTATATTAAAAAACATTTCAAACTATTAGTGTCAGTTATAACAGACACTAATAGTAGAACTATTAAAAAAAAAAAGAATATCTTTAATGCTGTCGGCTATAACCGACAGCAATAGGAAATCATTATAAAAAAAAATAGCCAGCCCGGAGCTGGCTGGCTGGCCGAAAGCAGCCAGCCCTCTAGCCCTCCAGCCCTCTCCGATCCCGTGGGGCCCTCTCAGATTCTAGAACCCTCTGGCCTAGCCCTCGGTTGGAGACGGTTTTAGGGCTATTTTCGGCCCTCTGGCCCTCTGGACCCTTCGGTAGGAGATGGCCTAAGGCACTGCATAATAGCTTAAATTAATTTTGGACCTCTCCATCTATTGCTATTTGGTTTTGAATGGTAGACCTGCCGCACGTGCTGTATGTCGCCTAATATAAATCAAATAATTCCATTCGCTCATGTTTTCTTACTCGAAAAACATCGTTCTCTCATGACTTTCAATAAATAATACTATATTTCTGGAGTACTCTTTTATTTCCACTTTATACGGTAGGGCAAACTTGGAACGCTAAACTTTAGGATTCTCTCTCATTTTTTTTCCTTCTCCTTCCCTCTTCTATTGCTTGAACGATTATGGTTAAGTCACGTCAACATCTTATATTAATTTTTTATAAAAAGAGAAAGACAAAATAAAAAATATGAGAGGAGGGGATGAAAGTGGATGGAAAAAGAAGGGGAGAGAATCCTGGTAAAAAAAAAATGTTGGGTTTGAATATCCCCACCCTAAATTAATAGTTCCAGTATAGTATATTAATATATCACGTTTGTAAGTTGCAGTTTCGGTGTGATCAGGATTTTTTCTTCTTCTAATACTAACACGATACTATCATTATCTACATTAAGAGGGAGAGAGTGGGTTTAGCATCACAATGAGCTAGCAATATAATGTGGTTCAAATTCACCTTGGCGAGATTTGAATCTAAGATCTCTTACTTACAAGTGAAGAGGAAAAAGAGTAAGAAGTTAGACCAATTTAGGCAGTGGCGGACTGAGGATTTCTTGTGAGGAGAGGCCTCACACAAGTATAGAAGAAGAAAAAACGAATAGTGGTTATAAAATTACAAATGCAAACATTATAATATTACATTCAAATAATTAAATAGTCAAAATTAAGATATCCATAGGTAATTTTATCTACTTATAGTAATCATAATTATCTTCGACGAATTTCATATTTTGAGACCGCATGATGTCATCTATACTATTGAAAGAAGTGTTAAACTCAATAGAGAGAATTACTAAAAATTTGCAAACCCTAAAACTCAAGTAAGAGGTAGGATAGAATAGGAACAAATGTTTTATAGAGGATAATAGAGTTTTACAAACCTTATTGTTCTTTATTCAATAAATTTGAGATTTGGAATGGTTAAATATATGAAATTCAAGAAGAATAGGGGAATAACTCTGCCAATCCATAAGTGAAAGATATTTTTTTTAAAAGTAAAAGTGAATGATGGGTTCAATTTAAATGTTATTGATTTATGATAAATGACGATTTAAAATATTATACTTAATTTTGGGATGAAATTTGTTGGATTAAAAATAGATAATGATTGAATTTGTTTAAAATGTTGAGAAGGGTTGCAAAGCAAGGTGTAATACTAATCTTATTTTTACAAGTGAGGGTAGGCCTAGGATTACACTAGTCCTAGTATGCCTCCGCCAGTGAATTTAGGTAACAAAGCTTTCCGAAATGAGGAAGCTCCCGTCACTACTCCATGCACGATCTCACCATTATTTGTTTCGAATTCACCTGTTTGATGCTCACCAACAGACCATGCAGGATATTCAGATTTGAGAGATCCTTCAACCGAAGCTCAGTATATATGTGTGTATATATAGATATCATCAGCTAAAGGTCAAGATAAGATGCCAACCGGAGTTCCCCCAAACACTTCAGTGCGATGCATGCATGCTGCATGGAATTTCACCTTCAGTGGAAGGGTTTTTGGATGATTCATCCCAATGAAGTGGTCAGGGAAACTCCAGGGGACAGCTGATTTCACTTGCTTAATTTGGTTTCTAGCTATAGCTGGGTGAGTAGTATACTAGCATGCATACCGTATATATTTATAACCAATTAGCTTCTCAGTTTTCACTTATCATGATTCCCAGAAATATGAAATACCAAAGTTGAGATGAGAAAAATTTATGAATGGAATTTGGGCCTCAGCAATTGAATCTAGTCACAATTGTGGGTTAGAATCAGATATATGAAAGTTGATGAAGAATGATATTTGGAGGGACCTCCATATATGTTTCAAATATTCTCATTCAGCTAAATAAAACAAATACATATTTTTCTTTTTCACCAATATTATTCAAGGATTGTAATTTAAGTTTAATTAAGTACCTACTATAAACATGTTTCCAAGCTAAAAGTACACTCTAATTTAAATTAATTTGGCATATTTATTTTTAAAGGATGATCGCGATATATAAATAGGTGTTGGGGCCTGCAGCTGGTACTTTTCTCACATTGGCATTTGGCACTGCAACTTGGCCAGCTTTTGATCACTAGAAGAGAACTCTGCAACTACAGCAATTAAAATATTTAATCCCCTGTTTTGTGACTATGATATTGGCTCATATATGCATGCACATTAGGTGCCAGAAAATCTAGTGCGGGTGATCTCTACAGTCGTATCCAATTGGAAAAGCCGAAAAAAGAAAATGGAGAATTGACAGATTGGGAAAAAAGGCAGTGTTGTATGGGAATGACATTTCACTTTCATTTCCATACAACATATTATTCTACTGTTTATTTATCCCACATAGTAGTCTAGGTTCACAGCCTACAACTTTATTCCCACAATTTTTTTCCCAATGAATTTGAATTCGAACAGTAGAAGTACTAGACTACTATGACCATCGACGGCTATATATATAGACGTGGTTGACATTACCTCATCATCCAATCAAGCTAAACATCAACAAAGAAATCAGGTGTCCCCTAGAGTTCCCTTGACCACTTCATTGGGAGGTGAGAGATCAATCGTGGATATGGTTTTCGAACAATTGTCCTCCACTCCTCCTATGTATTCCTACTGAAGTGTTTGGGGGAACTCCTGGTGTCATATGATAAATGCATTTCAAGACCCGCGGTGTAATGATCAAGAGTACAAATTACACAATTTATTAGTTTCTGCATTCTTAGTTATGTATTTTCTCATGCATAAATATTCTAACGCTTCTTGGTTTCTTTCTGCTATTTGATATATATTGTTCTTGTGATATATAGGTTATGCGTTGATCTTGTCCCAACTGCTTAGACTATCGTCAACGAAGACATGGAATTGATTATATATGCATCCGTAGGATCTACTGAAGCAGAATATATATTAATGTTTCAACTCTTTCAGAAGATTTCAAATTCTTTGAGTATTCCAACCATATTCTAATTGCGTTTGGTGAATTGATATATAATGACTCGTATGGTGCAATTACCATAATTGAAATTAACAAAAGCTTGAATACAATGCCCTCAAATGTAATTGCTTTCACTTTGAATCATATGGCTCCAAAAGAATTTTCCTAAGACCTGTTAATGGATTAGATTTTTGATCCCGAAATTGATTTAAATAGTGGGATCAGATGGCCTGGATGAGAAAAGGAAGAAGACGGTCGAAGAAGATGGGTCTGAATCATGAAATAAACGTGATTTCGTATGTTGTTATCCTATGCGTGGAAAGCTTTGGTAATTATTCCCTAATCTTCTTAATTCCTTTCATGGTCATTTCTTTGGATGCTATTATGGAAAATTAGTCTTATATGCAGATGCAGTATGTGCAAGCTTTTATATGAATATACTTATTATATGATGCAAAAACTAGTTTTATATGCAGATACCTAAACCCTAGTTTGGTGTAATAGCTGAAAGGGATGTTTTGTATGATATATGGATTAATTCGGTGTAGTCAATTTATCTGTCATATATTAGCCCCTGTATGATATGGATTAATTCGCTGAAGTCAATTTATCTGTCAATTTACCTTGTATATTAGCCCCTGTCATATATACAAAAGCTGATGGTTGTTTGCAAAAGGCTGATATGCTTAGATGGGGAAACGTTTTCTGTATGTTGTTTAATTTGTGTTAATATTGTTATACACAAGGTTAGCCGACATTCACCTCTTCCAGACCCTGCGTAAAGCGGGAGCCTTGTGCACTGGGTACGACCTTTTTTTTATTGTTATACACAAGGTTATATAATATCAGTATGCTTTCATTTGGTCTTTTACATTAATCAAGTGTACTGTATGTATTCATGTTTATAAGTTTGTATAGACTTGAGTAAACCAAGCTAGCTTTCATGGCATGAAGGTGTCTGCCTATGTCTATGTATATGTAGTTTCAACTATACCAAATAAAGCTTTTCTTAAAAGTCATAAACATATTTATATTATATATGTGTGCCTCATGATTTCTTTCCTCAGATTGCAGATCAGATTGAGTAAAGCTTTTGTATAATTACAAGCTCAATGATTTTATTGTACTGGTGCAGTTATACCTATTGAAACACATCATCACTTATGGTCCAAATGTATTCCATTCAAACGTATTTGCAGTGATGATGTTATTTTAGATCAACCAAAAGGACATTTGAATTGTTTGCTGTTAAATTAGTAATTCAAAGTACTTTGACTATGATTGGAATTCATATTATGCATTTAGTGATTTACTTGTTCTTGTGAAATAGGAATTGACAAGGTGGTGGATTCTTGTGTTAATATTTTGGAGCAATGCTTTGAAATCCAAGTGGGGAAAATATGGCAAACCTTTAAGGAGATTGATTATATTATATTTCGAGAAATTTTATATTATTATTATTGATCTTATTGGTTGATTAATGTGATTTGATGTTAATTGGATAAATGTGTCTCTTGGGTGTGTACTTGCTATTGATTATGGAATTGATACTGAAATTCGTTGAGAATATAATGTGATCCATTTAAAAGATGAAATGAGATTATTTGTGAATTACTCATTGTGGGAGAAGTGGTTGGAACTATGGAGTTGAGAAAGGAATAGTGGAAATGAGGGTAGTTGGAAAAAAGATTTTTTTTGTGTAGTTGAGTTTAACTCTCGGTAGGTACTAGGTCTCAGGTCAACTCAAAGTGCACATGGTTTTCAGGTAATTTGAGACTAACAACAAGGAGTTAAACAAGATGACCAACAAGAGGGGAAATTGGGATGACCGAGTTACGAGGGTTAGTTTGTATAATAAAACATTTGAACCACCACTACCAAGATAAAATGCAAGGTATGGGACGTGAAAGTTCGTATGTTTATTATACAGATTAATGAGTTGAGTAAAGGATGTTAAGTAGCATTGCATTCACACATTGACATTTTAATCTCCATGACTGATTATATGTTACAATTGAATCTTGTGTCACCATGATTTAATTTAGTATGTCAATTTACTGTGGTAAGTTATGTCCGTACTGAGCTGTTAAAGCTCACGCCTCTACTGTTATGCAGGGTTATGAACTATACAATCAACATGGTAGATAAGATGAGATCTAATTAGATGTGAGGATAGAAAGTTTATACATTTATTTATTTTACCTTTGTAAAGAATTCTTTATTTGTTTAAGAGGAATTTAATTATTCACCCCCTTTTCATTTTAGCTTCTTTTAATCTATTTAATTTTTACTCACATACCAGGTGTGGAATTATTTTCCCACCAATTTTGAGTCCGAAGCGTGACATTATCAGGTTTAAGATGTTACACAACTACCTTCAGATTATAATTTGAGAGCTTTAATATAAAAAAAAAAAAAATCTCACAAAACAAATCTTAAACACCATGAATTTTTCACAAGGAGACAAAACAAATACATAAGCGCAAATATCAATTCGTGGCTAACCCAAAATGCAAACCGAGAAAAAAAGTTACATCACACCTTCAACCAGTGTTTAATATTTTGTAGAAACAACGACATGCAAATTTATGAGTATATTACTATTGATATTGGTTGAAATTATGAAAAGTTGCAATGAAGTGAGTATATCATCTCATTCAGATTTAGTTGAAATTTGAAAAAAATTTCTCAACAAAAATTCAAAAGTATGAAATTTGCAATGAATTCTGACAAAATTTCTTTAGTAAATCGGTAAATATCGTCAATATCCATTGATTTTTCTATATCTCACCGATATAGGGGGTGAAGTTTGCATTTCGCCCCCTTTCTTATCAATGCTTTATTTTTTGGATATTTCGATGGAAGCATCGACAACTTGATGGATATTTTTTTTGAACAATCGATGTTATCTACATTAAGAAAAAAAAACGTGCTTAATCTCACAATAAACTAACAATAATGTGGTTTGATGGGTATTTTAAAACACTGCCCTTAACCCATTCCCAACCCACTTGTGTTAAAAAGAAAAATTAAAGTTCAACTTATTTACAATTATGCCATCAAATAAATAAACGATACTACCCCTAAAAATTAAAGTTCAACTTATTTACAATTATGCTATCAAATAAATAAACGATACTACCACTAAAAATTAAAAGTTCAATTGATTTACAATTAATACTATGATATAATGATATTTCTCTTCACTTGTAAGTAAAAGATTTTAGGTTTGATTTTTGACAAAGATAAGTTTGAACCATATTATTACTAATCCAATGTAAAGTTAAACCTATCTTCTTTTTAATGTAGATAATATTGTTTGATAAAAAAAAGTGCGATACTTCTACATGCTTACATTTACGACACTGTCACCCACCACCTCCAAATGGGTCAAGCATGTTGGATCTTCAAATGAATAAAAAATGTTTATTATTAAATTTGAAAAGTAAATAAAATTCAGTAATTTATTAGAAATTTGGAAAAGCTTCGCTATAGATCTGAGGCTATTGGAAGAGATTCTTTGGTGCTGGTTTGACTTTTTCCTAACTTCAGATTCCTCCAAATTAATATATGGTAGTAGGTACTAGGTATCCAAATTGTTCCAAAACACCAAATACAATCAGGTTTTAGGTCTCTTTTATTTATTTAATTTTTTTTTTTTTACAGTTATGATATTTTAAATTTTTTTTGTCAATACAACTAAAAATTGTGTGACAAGACATGATTGGTTGATCTTTAGATTTTTTTTGTTCATATCTACTAGAATATCGTCTCCGTGTCGACGACGTATACTGTTTGTCTAGAGCATGAAACCCTAATTTACTTTGTTGGCTTCTGATTAATTCCGAATTTAATGTAAACTGGAAGGTACTCAAATTTATCAACTCGATCGTACAGAAAACACCGGATAACAGAGTAGCACTTAAAATCCCAACTTTGCTCTCGTTTACGAGACGAAGCATGATCATCAAATTGTACGTTTTTTGGTTCTTTCAGTTAAATCAAATTGTATGGTTTATACATAGTTCCTCTAAAGTTCCTTATTTTCACTGTTGTGAAATAATAAGAAGCAAAAACCCTAATTTCTTGTTTGGTTGCTGAGATATTGTGAAAAAGAAAGGAATATGCGAAATCTTGTACTGAGTCATCAGTTTGAGCCTAATAATTAGACCTTAGTACAGACCTCATTAGCCATGGCTACTTTTAATTATTTGTTTCGAATAGGACAAAAAATAAGTTCATATTACAATTGTGGAAGCTAAAAATTGTATTGCACCAGTATGTGATTTAGAAGACAACGTGAAACTTGAATGTGTAACTTCTTTTTATTAAGTTGCTTTGTTCTCTTTGAATTCAATGGCTGACATCAGTTTCGCTTTTCATTTATATACTATTATGTAGAATTCAAGGTTTATGGGATTGGATCCAACCAAGTTCCTGGGTAAAGAAGCAATATGGCCTAGTGCGCAATACGAAGCCGGCCAGTGAGTCCTATTGTTGTCACTCAATCCCTGGTTTCCATTTGCTTTCTCAGGTACGTTCGTTTGTTGTTGCACTGCTGCTGCTGCTGTGTTAATGGAGTGTTTGAAAATGAAAGCCAAAATGACAAAGATAAAGACCAGTTTAAGTTTATGACATAGCTGAGAATTGATCATCATTGCGCTGCAGCATTGCTGCTGCTGCTAGAGAACTATCTGGTATTATTGCCTGCTTCATGAAAAAAAATAAGCAATGTGTGTGCACACTGCACATACAATAGAATGATTACTAATAAAAGCATTACTTAAACAAGTAAAAGGAGGAGAATACTAGATAGTTAATTAGTTTATGATTTAGCTGCGAAAACAATGAAGAAAACTAGATCGTTGTTCTTTATAAAATCAAATGCCAACAGGAGTTCTCCCAAACACTTCCGCAGGATATATAGTTGCAAAAACGGCAATTTCCCAATGAAGTGGTCAAGGGAACTCTTGGTGACACCTGCTAATTTTCTTCTTCCTTTATAACAGCTTCATAGAAAAAGTACATTGTGATGGGGACTCAAACCTGGGACGTGAAGGTTGGACTGTAGGAGGCTGATTACCCTTTTCATTCTTTTTAAAATCAAATGTCGACAGGAGTTCCCCCAAACACTTCAGTAGGATATATAGTTGCAAAATAGACTATTTCCCAATGAAGTGGTCAAGGGAACTCTTGGTGACACCTGATAATGTTCTTCTTCCTTTATAACAGCTGGTTCATATAGACCAAGTACATTGCGATGGGAAGTTGGGAAATCAAACCCGGGAAGTGGAGGTGGACTGTAGGAAGCTGATAATTTTTGTTCTTTGTAAAATCAAATGCAACCAGGAGTTCCCCCAAACACTTCAGTAGGATTTATAGTTACAAAAG
The DNA here is from genome assembly GCF_916048215.2 of Malus sylvestris. Taxonomy (NCBI): domain Eukaryota; kingdom Viridiplantae; phylum Streptophyta; class Magnoliopsida; order Rosales; family Rosaceae; genus Malus; species Malus sylvestris. The sequence continues at coordinate 5,025,326 of NC_062275.1, read as the reverse complement.
AGACTATTTCCCAATGAAGTGGTCAAGGGAACTCTTGGTAACACCTGATAGCATTGCAGACCTTATTCTTTTCTTTCTTTCTACTTCTTTCGAGACTTGTTATGGTTTATTGGTTATGATCGTTGCAACTGACTCTACTATATATAGTGAGTGATATAATGGGTGGTCCTGAATTCCTTGTCTTTGTTCAAGAGGAGGGAAGTTGGAGGAGGAAAATCGATCTATGAACCTAGACGACATTGGAGGCCAAATTGAAGGTAGTGAATAATATCGATGACACTGTCATGTGCCATTTTATCCTCTTTTCACAGCACTTTGCCTCAATGAAAAGCCTTTCCTTTTCAGCTTTTTCAATTCATATATACAAATTGAATTGCTGTCAGAACTCAGAACCTCATATGTGCTAAGACCTGCTTCTGGAATGTATGTTTTTTGCATCCAAGAAAATGATGAAAGGAACAGGCTTGGATATGAAACACAACAAAACGGTTGAGCCTCACTGCACTTTTTTTCTCACCTCCATCTGACTGCAATTCTGACCAGGTTCAATTTTCTATTACTTCATCTCAGGCTTTTTCCTTTTCCCTCTACTGGTGGTCCTACTATCCTGATCTAGACCACCGACTTTATCAATAGACACAAATAACTTTAGTTGATCCTTGTCTATACATAGAGAGTGTACTGGGTTGCTGGCATTCCCTTAATTATGCAGAAAAGGAAATTTAAATCCGTCAGTTGTCTCCTAGGTTCTCCTGACCACTTCATTGGGGACTCTTTTACCCCATTAATGAAGTGGTTCGGGAACTACCCTTGGTTGCCATCTGACTTTGATTTCGAGAAGCTAGATCAGCTGTATTCTGATGTTTAGTTATCATGTTTGGAACTGTCTTTCCATCCAGCTTGGATGGCAATGAACAAGATTTGGCAAACTGATATAAGGCTTTGAACTTGTTTAGGGAAATGGTGCTTTTGATCTTATGCTGTGAGCACAGCCTCATATTATAGCACATCAAGATATAAACCTGATTTAAATCCATACTCTTAAGTTCTAATGAGACTGAATCGTGACTAAACTTAAAGATTGAATGATTATGTTGTTGAAATTTTATAGATCTACGGGCCCGGGAGCCCACTTTAACAACATCGGTACTGTCTCCAACTTTACTACCTGCACAATCCGTCAGGTATGAGATTTTACCACAAAAGTCCTCGATATTAATTAGAGTAGGGTAATTATATTTAAAGCCACCATTGTTGACTTCCCCCATCGATGTGGGATTGCCAACACGCCCCCTCACGTGTAACCCCATTTGGCGGTTCACACGTGGAGATCCACACATCGGCAATTGAAACTCAGAGGTCGATTCTATGTTAAAAGTCCATACTTGTTTTCAATCTTTTTCAGGAAGTGTATCTTAAGAACTCAGAAGCCTGCTCTATATTAAGAGTCCAAGCTTATTTCCAAGCCCACATTTCCTAGTAACAAGTATTTGGCTTGCACAGGTCTGTAACGGTAGACTTTGATACCATGTTGAATTTTTTAGATTGACAGATCCGGGAGGGCCCCACTCTAACGACATCGATATTGTCTTCAACTTTACAACCTGCCCAAACCGTCAGGTGTAGGGTTGTACCACAAAAACTTCGGTATTAATTAGAGTAGGATAATCATATTTTAAGCCACCTTGTTGACTTCCCCCATCGATGTGGGACTGCCAACATGTGTAGCATTTGGGGTTGAAATTTTTTAAAAATTATGAGTTTCGGATGAGAAAACCATGGCTGGTCGCACCCAACGTTCCTCCTTTGTTTCAGTAGGTAACTGCCGGAATGTGGAAGGAAAATGGCCGTACGTATAATGGACTCAATTTTACTCCTCTATTCCGGTTGTGAAGGCCGAAATCTCCTCTTGACGTTCCATAGGAATCGGTTGAACAGATTCCAAAGAAAAGTTTAACCGATGTGAAGACATTATTATTATTATTATTTTTGGAACAAAATGGTATTATCTACACTAAAGAGGTGGGGAAATGGACTAAACTTTACAATGGCTAACAATACTATAGTCCAAATTCGTATTTGGTGATAAACGAACCTAAGATCCTCTCACTTATATGACATCATTTCATCAAATACATATCATAATTAGAATCGTTTATTCTTTTGGTCACTGTTTAAGGGTCATCTAATTTTCATTTGATTTGTGTACAATTTAGTCATCCATATATAAGGATGCTACTATTATCATAACTAGTGATTTGTTTGACACATATACATGACTATATGGTCTCTAAATCGATCAAATTTTGCTTGAAGTGAAATCTGGATATTATTAAAGAGCATGAACGATTTCGATTATGATATTTGTACGGTGAAATGATGTCAAGTTAAAGATGAATGAGGAGGAGCGAGGAAAAATGAGAGTTTACTTTAAATTACTATAATTTAGTGGATGGTGATTGTAATCGGAGGCCCTTTTTTTTTTTAAATTACCGTAGCCAATAATTTTTTACATACAAAGCTATAGTTCTTACAAGGGCCCTCATTTTAAATCCTGCCCAGGATCTTCTAAAACGTTGGACTAGCCCTGGTAGCGAGTGACAGCTGGCTCGATCGATAACTCCCAGCCTTCTATCTAGCGAGAAATTTTTAATTGTGACGGGAACACAAGTGGTACACCATGTATTTTAATAGGAGTGGTGAAAATTTTTATTTTTTAAGCTATTAACATTTTAGCACACATATCCTAATATTTGTATAGTAACATGTGGTGTACCACTCCGTGTACCGGTCACACTGAAAAATTTCTCCTATCTAGCAAGCATCTTGCATTTCCGAGGCGCATCCCACCACTAGACACTTGATTAGTAACCATTGATTTATCTGTGGCTATTGTGGAAAAGAATCTGTCCTAGATATCTGATCATAAACGGAACGGAGTGACATGTTCATGCCCAGGTACATATAGGATAACTTTTGCTCGGGCTCAGTAGCACATGATATGCTCAGATGATGCCAAGAGGGATTTGATATCGCATGGATTTGCCTCGTACGTTCATCAACTTATACTTTTCTTGTAGCATCCACAACACATACGAAAAAATCCATGTAAAATGTTGAAACTAAGAATATCGTAGAATAGTATATATGAACCAATCAGGAGGATCCTATTTTCTTCTGTCTATATATATCAAATAAAACTGAAATTTACAGGCTGGACAGAATAATGTGTGAGAGAGTACAATTTCTACGCAGACTGGTCGGCGGCATGTGGCTATCGAATTCGATTCCTTAGTTCTGAACTTGCCATCTGGGGCCACATTTACGTCTAGGTTCATTGATGATATAGTTGTACTTCAAATGGTTTGGCAGAGGTCTCTATGAACCTTCGATCTTGAATACAAACGAAACGAGGTGCATACTCAGCTGAATTGCAAACGCAGTAATTCTCTATAAATAGTGGAGTTAGGAACCATTAGATACTCATCGAACGACCAAAGATAGCGAGTTAAGAGAAAAAATTAACATCAGATGGCCTCTAGAGTTTCCTCAAACACTTCATTAGAAATTAATGTAGAGTCCTAATTAATTCATTCTCTCTCTCTCTCTCTCTCTCTCTCTCTCTCTCTCTCTCTCTCTCTCTCTCTCTCTCTCTCTCTCTCTCTCTCTCTCTCTCTCTCTACTGAAGTGTTTGGGGGAACCCTTGGAGTCATTTGATCCATATATAAACCAAGGAAGCTAGCTGCTTAATTGAATGGAGTGATGTCTTCATGATGTTAAGCTTCCTCACTTTTATGCTTAATCATGTATTGGTGTTTTTTTCATTTAATTTATTATTGTACATCGTAACTATATAATATACGTACACGCGCAATAACTTCACAGATATATGTTAGTTAATGTTATGCATGCTTGTTAGCTAGTCTTGTATTTTGTTGTGTGGCAACTGATAACTCATCATGCGTTGAAGACTTTTCTTGTGCAGTAGCTCAATTAGCTATTGAAATGGAGCTCTCTTTTCACATACAGCCGGTGAACAATGGCGGGATGCACTTTACAAGTTTCATTTGTTTGCAGTTGGCTGTATTAATTACTCGTGGATGGTGATTATTTGAACAAGATTAGCAAGTCAGATTAGACAGTCTGAGGTTTATCTATGGTTCAGTTTTTATTTTTTATTTATTATTTATTTTTTAATGGGAGTGGAAATTGGGTTCGCTATATATGTGTTCTAATGTCCTAGTAATTGAATGTTGTTCATGTTATCTCTCAATTCAACCTTCAAATTATTATCAAAGTAATATTATGTATTCAGAGTTTGTAAACGTTACATTTTGGTCAATGATAAAGGAACCAAGAAACCAGATTAATTATTAATCAGTAGGCAACAAAGTGGCAAACCGGACAATAGTGACACTCTCTTAGCCACTAGTATGCACTTGTCATGAAATGCATGCGAGAAGGGCATGCAAACCGCTTCTGGCAAAGTTCAAATATTATATATGCACCCAAATTCTCTGTAGCCTCTCTGTGTCCTTTCAAATGCTTCCATACAGAGACAATGCAACTATCAGTTTCACTTACACTAATTCTCCTTCTTTTCTCCTAGCACCCCTCCTCCTTTAGATCATCACTTGCACTAGTTATCCTTCATTTCCTCCTAGTACCCTCCTCCTTCACATCTCTATTTGTCCTATAAAATTTAAAGGGAAAAAAAAATCATAAGTCTATTTAACACATTGACAATTGGTATTCCGTGGCTTTCTTGTAAGTTGTCACAAACGGCACAGTATGCATCATTATTGAAATAAAAATAACCAACCTATGGCTATGAAATCCGCTTTAGAGTATTTCCAATCATGCTTTTTATTTTAAGTTAAAATTTAGATAAAAAGACTAGATTTTAAGAGCTTCCTAAAAAAAATTCTAGTCCAACTATACTTTCTAATTCAGGGAGTCATAATAATTGTGAACCATGCAAGAATAAAGATTTTATTTCAAAAACCATTAAAACAATAATAAATTAATGTTTCTCACCCCTTACATAGTTTAGGAGCTCCTAGAGATATTGTTATCATAGGAGCATAATAGGGAGTGTGACCGGAGATCCATTTAGGGAGCTCAGCTCAATGAAGATAGTCTAGTCCAACTTTCTAGTAGTGCGGTGTTTTTTTTTTTGATCAATTACATGTTTCAGAAAAGTAAAAGCAGAAATAAACCAAGATACATTAACAATTCAACAAGCCTGAAAATAAAATCAACTAAATCATATATATATATATATATATATATATATATTTTTTTTTTTTTTTTAAATTTGATTACAATAATATTCATCCAAGATTTTAGAATGCACCATTTTAAGGGAAGGACCAAATTAAGCAATGATCTTCATCAATCAGCAGGTACTTCATTTGTTTGTTCAGAATTAGTACGCACTTCAAACTTTTTGGTTAGAATCGGTAGGCACTTGAAATCGGCAAACCGGACAATAGTGACTCTTTCTCAGCCACTTCACTATGCACCTGCCATGAAACACATGAAAGCAAGGCATGTACACCACCGTTGATCCTCCCTTAAACTGTTCCATACAAACAGTGCAACTCTCACTTTCCCTAATTTTCCTTCTTTTTCTCTCTCTACCTCCTCCTCCACATCATCATGCGACAACGATTCTTCGTCATCCGCAGACGTACTACCCACTCTGACCCTATTTAGTACCTTATTAATCACTGGATATATAACTCGCTGGCACCATGCCCTTATTACTATTATCATCGTTCGTCAATTGCTCTAACGTTGCTTCCATCATACGAGTACCCCTTTCTAGTGTACAGATCTCACAGCGAACCCTGAGGTACTCACTTTTGACATAAACGTGCAACCCTAGTACCTGACGCCCCTTGTGGAAAACTTCATTGCTAATTTTGAGCCCACCCTTTATGATTAGCTTCACTATCGTTTCTTGTCTTCTTCTGACTCCAATCAACGACAACATGCTAGTAAAGATCCCGAACGAGTATTCGTAATTCATTAACTTGTCAACGTAAAATCTACAGCTTCTTTCTTTTGTTCCATCATAATATTCTCTGACGGTGGTTTCAGTGCGGTCTATGGCAGTATTGGTGAATTTGTAATGGAACATTTGCACAAATTTTACCAGAAATTGAACCGGCTGTTGTATTGAAGTTCGGTTTTGCTCATGATCGCCAGGATTGTCTAGTTGTGCGGTAATGTCTCAGATTTCAAATCGAAGGCGGACTTTCTTGTGGTAGAATCCGAAGTCTTCCATAGAAATTAGTCAGCCGGAATCACAAAACGAGAATGGGTGGTGGGTACAATTTTGAACAGCAAGGTTGTAGAGTACTTTTGAGTGACTAACAAATATGTGTATATATATATATATAGAGAGAGAGAGAGAGAGAGAGAGGGGGAGGGGGCAGGGTGGTGGGTGGAATCCATATTGGTTGCGGAAATAAGGAAGGGAAATTATATTTGAACCCATACAACATCTTTCTACATCCAACTTATTCTTTACACCCATATTATTTTTAATTAAAGAATCAATCTCTCTTTAAACTCAAATTTACTATCTAAACTACCCTCACAAACTCAATTCAATATATAAAAATTTATCTTTACACCCTTAGAAAGCAAAAGCAAGAGGAGGTCATTGATCACTTCGTGAAGCAAGCCTCATCACTCGATGGCTCCGCCCTCGGCCCCCTCGTCGCAGAAGTCACCTCCCACCCTGCCCTTTTTGCCCTTTCGGAAATTATTGATGTCCCTATTGGTGTAGTCTCTGGGCAACCTCATTCTCATGATGTGGAAAAATCAAGTCAATACCGCCGCCATGAATATCAAACTTGAATGTCATATAATGTGCACTCATTGCACTGCATTCAATGTGCCATCTAGGTCTACCAGGTCCCCAAGGGCTTTCCCAACTTGGCTCACCAGGCTTTGCAGACTGCAGATTCCTTTTGAAGTTTCATTAATTTAAAAATACAAACAAAAAACCGCAAAAACGAGGTAAATGGTTGAGGACTTCAGACCTTCCACAATGCAAAGTCTGCTGGATTACGCTTCCTTGAATCAACAGCAACTCGTTCACCAGCCCGATTGTGTTCCAATTTTTGTCCAGATAACTGGCCATAATTTAGAAATTCATCAACAGCAAAGACTACATCCCCGCCAACCAGATATGCATATTCGTTGTTAATAATCCGCATGATATAACAATCATTAGAGAGAAACTGTAGGCCTATAAAAATAAAACAAACAAGAAACCATCACAAAGACATAATATATAAGCATTAGAGCAAGCAGAAAACCTGTGTTATCAAATCCTTGATATGTTCTATGTGCTCAGAAACATATGGTTGATGAGTGGGAAAAAGGCACTGGATTATGCTCAGAAACATATGGTTGATGGGTTTATTGATAAATTTTAGTTTTATTCTTAATTTCATCTTGTACTTGATGGTAATTATGCATTAGGATAAAATAGACAATTCACATTTAGAATTTAAGTTGGGTGTAGAAAGAGGTTAGATGGGTTCAAATAAAATTTCTCAATAAGTAACGAATGACCGACTTCAACTTGAGTTTCTTCGTTGAAAAGTTTTGTCTCATTCTCGTCATGGGAGACCGACTTTAATTTGTTTTGGTTTTAGAATGAGTAATGTCGGAAAGAATAAATTTGTAAACAAAGTTTTGAAAACAAAAGGACATGGAAGTTGATAATTAATTTATTACTTACATGTTGATGAACGTGTTTATTCTTATTGGTGATACATCATTTAATTTGCAAATTTAGTCTTCAAATTTGGTGCATTACCTTTTAGAATTGTAAAGATTACCCAATTTCGAAATAATTACGGAACCATAGTGCAATAAATGTGCTAATATAGGGTTTATTGATAGATGGCTGCGAGTCGCGGGTAGGATCCAATGACACAAAAGATGTGATTCGTTTAGGATTTGCTTATGTAGGGAATGCTTATGTTAAGAAATACACTTTTGTTATGAAGTATTTTCATTAGAAGCAAGTTAAATTTTTTATTACAAATTCAATGCTTCCTGAAAAAACACTTTTGTATAACAACTAACAAGCATCCAAAAAATGCTTCTTCTAAAGCGCTTCTATCACCAAGAGGAACACTTATAATTTTTTTCCCAAAAACATTTTTAATTATTAAAAAATAATTTTAACCGTTTTAAAAGAAATTCTACGCATGCCCTAAAATTAAAACCGATTGAGAATTCCACCACGATGTCACCAACGCATGCAATACTAGAAGGAAATCTAATGAAATACAATAAAATTTAAACCAAATTACCTGTATCAAAAATCCTCTTATTTTTTGGACGAATACCAAAACAATATCCTCAAACTTCTCTTTATTTCTTACTTCCTCTTTGCCGATTTGGTGGCTATGGGAGGCTGTGGAAAAATAAGTTTCTTCAGTTGCTCCGTCAAATCAACCAAGGTTAAGTTAAAACGGCCTGAAAAATACAGCCATAAAGCTACAATCAATAATAGTTTTAGATCTCCAGAAACTTATAGAGAGCCTTGACAAAATAGCCTGGAATTAGTAGAGCCCAGCAGCGGTATAATTCATCATTCTCCAATATGACAAATCAATTTTCTTTGATAAAAAAAATGGTTAATCAGTGAGGGAAGGACGATTAGTTCATCCCAAATTCCAATTAGTTCAACATTTTATACCATAAGGTCCATAATAAAAAAAGCAAGGTTATAATCAAAGTATTTATTTTTCTGCTGTGGATCATGTTGATCACTGTCAAATGGCATACGGAGTTCCCCCAAACACTTCAGATGCATGATTAAAAAGAAGCTATGCAGCCTTAATCTGGTAAGTTAGTTAATTAAGGGCACTGATCATATGAACTACCCCAAATGAAGCGATCATGGGAACTCCAGGGAACAGTTGATAATCTCTTTCTTTCGTTTTTGTGGTTTCTTGGCAAGGCAATTTAGGGAAATTAATTACTATTTATCACAAAGTTTGTAGCTAACTGACCTATAATCTCTTTCTTACTTTGTTGGGGTTTCTGGCATGAAGGAGAGCCATTATATTAGAAACATGATATCCCCAGAAATCTATTGATGATGAACCTGGTCGGAATTGTGGGGAAGATGAGAGGGAGGGAATATTGTTGAGTTGCACTCAATGAGTGGTCATAAGCTCTCCCCATCGCCATCCCTTCCATTCTTGCGCACACATCCTCTTCAGTCACTTTCATCCCATAATATCAATTTAAGGTCATACAAATTCAAAATAAAATCTTCAATATACACTTGCAAAATTGGTGCCCTAGCTCATTAACTAGCTAGTACCTTAAGGACATGTGAGTTAGTTCGATATATAATGATGGAATAGCGGATATATCAAACATCATAGCAATTTTTTCTTGTGCTAAACTATGATCATCTTAAGCTAAGCTATGGATAGATGGCGAAGGAATCGGCGTGTGGGCCACCAGGAGAAACTTTACAGTGCTTATCTAAAAAGTGGTATTCTAGGTTAATCTTAAGAATAAGAAGCCCTTGGTTTATGATCACATGCCCGCAGTATTACAAGATTTTGGTAAAGATACATGTTGGACTATGATTTTTTCAGGGCAGGAATCAAGCAGATCGAAAAATGCCAACTTTAGAAGTCCGATCATGGACTTAACAGCCTCCATTGCGGAGGTGACTAAACGGAGTAGCGATACCACCATCATTCTATTTCAAAATCATTGGGCGAATTCTGTCGACTTTGCTGTGATAGACCATGCTTGTTCCACAAGATTCGGGAACTTAATCCAGCAAGGAATCAACATGTTTCCTATAATCTTGGAGTCCTTATTACAATCAAAGAATTGGTGTACGTCGCAAGTAGTCACACTCCTAAGAGAATGCAATACCTACTTCCTAGATATTCTCTAGGATTCTATTGGTTTAATAAGGATTCTACTATCCTAAAAGTCATCTCCTGGTATAAATACACCCTTATATCTAACGCAATCTCTGCATACTTATTCTCTTGAGTCTTAATATTACTTACTAACTTGACTGTCGAAGAGCCTTTGACCAGCACACCCCTTGTCTTTGGCTTGCGTACAATTGTGTGTTTCTTTTACAAGTTAACGAGTTTGGGCATCTCCACCACTCACGGTGGTGAGCAAATTTGGTTCCAACAATATCTGAAAATGAAAGACTTGGACAAGCAGATGGATGGACATCTAGCAAAAAAGGAAGAACTTTGGCACATGAGATGGCCTCTCAGTCTCATCACAACCTCAAGATTCTTTTCCTAATTACGTGCGTAACTTCAAGTTCAATCTAACCCACACTTATGTCTAGGTTCACTGCTCAGTACTACTACTATTGCCGTCCTCTCCAGTCTCTGCTCAAACATAACAAATGCTGCAGCTTTACCACTATAAATAGCTAGCATGCATGGTTTACATTTCATAAGTACCCAAGCAATCAAAAACAGTACGTAGTAAATAAATACTATTGTGCGTATACATCTGGAATCAGGTGTCCCCTAGAGTTCCCCCGAACACTTCATTAAGATCGATGCATAAGTTCTTTGTATATTAAATGATGATTGCACCATCTCCACTGAAGTGTTTGGGGGAACTCCGGGTGTCATTTGATCATATCTCAACAAAAATGACTGGAGGTGATGGCTTGGAATTGATGACTACAGTAACTAATTAAGTACTACCCAGGTTTTAAGTTATTGTTATTGACTCTCTGCAACAAATATGAATTTCTCCAATAGATTAGCATATGCATGGCAGCATAGGGTTTTGAGTTTATTATTAGCCTTCTTTCTGTATTTTCTCAATTCCCAACTTCTCAAGATAATCAACATGCTTTATTGTTTATCTTATTTGGAAAAAGGTTAGTTTTCTTATTCACAGCAATATCCCTAAAAACTTTTCCATTACTCTTCTGGCTTAGTAGCCCAATGAACCAGATATAAACTTCTGTTAAATTTCTTTTGTTTAGTATGTGTTCAAATACCAAATGAGTCCAAAGAAGGCGCCTGAGATATATATATACGCGTGTCTATCTGCCTCTTTCCATCTCTCATGATAGTTTATGCCCTTTTCGGCATAAACATAACATTTTCGCCATTATCAAGACGTATACATGTACTACATATGCAAATTTCAAATTAAATACAAGACCTGTTGTTCATAGAAGCGTACGAACAGATACCGCCTAATAACAAATGAATTTGGAAATTTTTGTCTGGTTTCCCAATGACTAACACTTCATATATTGTCATTTGCTATACAGATTTCTAACTTTTTCAATAGTACAGGAACCCCGAATGATGTGGAACCACATCCTGCTTAAACAATTAGAAAATGAAAAAAATATGGTGAGCTGAAGTTGGGTTGATTTACTATAATCTTCATCTCGCCTTTTACTAGAACAGTTTAATTTCTGTCTTTTCCCTCCACCTGACCCTGTGAAGTTGCGACCAGACCACCTCTTCCAGCTGTAAAGATTTTAATATTCCAATAAATCCACCAACCAATATCTTTGGAAGTTAAGATCAATATCTCTCATCAATCTAAGCTGTTTGTTAGAGGCATAGATCAACCACCTGGACGTATTGTTTTTTGTATTCAATCCCCCTTTTACACTTGTGACAAGGGACTAGATTTCTTGTAGTAATCACCACAGATATTTCTTCTTGAAACTTCGGACATATATAGTTTGTCCACCTAGCCCACATCACCTGATTAATCATCTCTTACTAGGTTGTATTACTAGTACTACTCATGTTTTTACTACCACTTAATCTAATTATCTCTATAATCTCTCCCTTTCTCTCATCAGCTTCCTCACACATAGTCATAATTACAGTCTTAATTCATATCTTTCGGTTCTGGTTCTTCTAGCGTAATAGTCATCAGCTGGTCTCATGGGAAACTGCTGCTTGAGGAAACACCATGGCGAGACAGACGTCTCATCAGTTGTTCAACCTCATCCCATTGGTTTGCACTCATACTGTTAATTTCTGTGTATTTTTTAATGATCAGAAGTTGAACATTTATAGGCAAAATGTTTCTGAAAGTAAAATTCTTCTTTTCTCTCTATTTGGTAACTAAGGAGACATTCGGCTGCAAATTTCTCTACCCAAGAAAACTAACAAAGCAGTTCGAGAGAAAGCTCCAACTGTTTCCTCAACTTCCTTACAAGGTCAAGGTACATATATGAATATTCCATTTTTTTGGCTGAAAAAAAATATATTTGGGACTTTTGTATAAATTTTTCTTTATTCATTCGGTTAGTTTTATATATTTCTGGGTACAGAAAATATGATCAGTAAACGTGAGAAACGAAGATCACCACTTCAAGAGAGGAATTTCTCGGTCTCAGACATAGGTATGGTTATTGCATGCATGCAATCCAAAAAGCATGTAGCTGGTTACCTTCCCTCTGCTAACCCTAATTAAGAAACTTTGTTCTCCTCTTCTTTTGTTGATGGTGTGTAGGTGCAGAAAAAAAACGTAGCAAAAGTGCAAGGGCCACGACAAACTCCAATACTCCGAGTCCAAAAGATTGGAATTTGGAGAGAGTGAACAAGAAGGACGGAGTGTTGCGAGATTACAGGCTATACTGCTTCTGTTACAGTGCCTTGAAAGCTTCCACACGCAAGTTTAGCAGCAAGAACTTGATCGGGCAAGGCGGATTCGGTGATGTCTACAAAGGGTATGTGAGTTATTGTAATATGAATGCTGCCGCAAAACCAAGTGAGGGATTTCCAATTGCTGTCAAAAGGCTCAGAAAGACAGCGCTACAAGGCGATGAACAATGGGAGGTCAGTTGTTTTCTAATTTATTTTTTAATAATCCTTGCATTCCATCCCTGGAGAATGAGCTTATTCTCTTACTTATGAATAACATATTTTTACTCTAGAAATTTTGTAATCGAAACCGTTCAATTTCTTAGGATTCATTTGAAGGTCATTCTTAAAAAAAAAACTCATATAATATTTGGTACCTAGACCGTTTAATTTATTCAATACATTTGGATAACTAAATGATATCTAATTTAAATGATTTTTTATGGATAGTCTTAAAATGAAGATTAAGAAATTGAACAGTTTCATTATGAAATTTTGTACAATGAAGATACGTTATTTGCAAGTAGGAGAATGAGCTCATTCCCAAGGAAGATGCAAGTTATTATATCTTTTTTTCTTTTTCTTCTTTTTTTTTTTTCCAATGAGAAATACATTTTTCACCCTTTAGGTTTGGAACAGTTTTCAATTTGACCACGATGTTTTAATTTTTTCACATTACACCATGAGTTTCAAATCTTATCAATTTATGCCTTTTGCTATATCATCATTCTTAAATTAATTAAGTGACAAGTGTGGGACCCAACTAGGAGTTGGCGTATACTGTTGTGCCTTGGCCCGTTTATCAGTGCGGAAACGAGATTCAGATTACAACCTCACAAAAAACACACTCAGTTGAACAGAATAAATTACAAGAAATAAAGACACCGAGAAATTTACGAGGTTCGGCAAAAACCTGCCTACGTCCCCGGAGAGATATTGCTCTTCACTATGAGAATAACAGTACAAGTACACATGAGTTAAATCAACATAACCCAATCCCGAATCCCTTGTACACCCACTCATAGAATTTTCCCAAGAACCTCACTCTACCCCAAGAGTTCTTTCACTAGAATACTTTTCACTCTAGCTCTCTTGATTTTCTCTCACCCGTGCCCATGCTTTCCCATGGGAGAGCCGAATGCTCTCCCCCTTGGATGCTCTCTGATGCTTACCCTCTCACTCGGCAAGCCATTGTCATCCTTCGGCAAATCCTTCCACTTATAACAACAAAAGAAAACCACCTTTGAAAAGGCCACAAATCAAGGGCTAGACATGATGATGTCTCCCTTTTTCTTTGTCCCTTTCTTTAGCCAAAAGTAGATGTCTCCCTTTTCCTTTGTCCCTTTCTTTAGCCGAAAGTAGCTAGCACTCCACATGGTTGAGATGAAATTGTTGCCAACTCATAATTATATGAGCCAATCACAACATATACTCCCGCGCATAGAGACCAAAACTAATTAATCATCATGGAGCTTCATCGTCTCCTCAATTGACAAATAATCACACAATTTAGTCTCATTGTTGTAATTGTGGCTTATACTCAGCCTAGAAACATGTTTGACGTTTGTGACATCATCAGTTTACTAAAAGTGTGGAGGGTGCAACGTGTGAAAACTGGAACCCATAACTCTTTTGAAATTCACCGAAGTGTGGAGGGTGTAAATATAATTAGTCATTTTTCACTCTCTCTCTCTGTCTCTCTCTCTCTCTCTCTCTCAATATCTATCTTTCTGCGAGTGTGAGATTTATGTTGGTGGTGCAGAATGAGAGGAAATTTATGAGCAAACTAAGTCATCCAAACATAGTGAAACTAATAGGGTACTGCCGCGAAGGTGAGCACAGAATGTTGGTTTATGAGTACATGAAAGGAGGAAGCTTGGAGGCCCAACTGATGGCGAAAAATGCTACACAGTTACACTGGAGGAGAAGAACCAAATTAGCACTCGGCGTAGCCAAGGCTCTGCATTGTCTTCACACTCGCGGGGCGCCCGTAATTCATCGTGATCTCAAAGCTTCAAATGTTCTGTTGGATGATGTGAGGCTATGTCATCATACTTTTTGACATTAATTGTGCAAAATATACACAAATAGTTACGTACCAATATATAATTTTAATTGAAGCGTAAGAATACTTAGACGTCGATAAAATGGAACACTGAACCATGATTTATATGGTTGGTCAATATAGTGTTCCTCCAGTTCTATTTGTAACCGAAAGTCATAAGGGTCCTATTCATATGTATTTGTCAATAATTAATCTAACCTTAGGATGATAATCGACACTGCAGGACTTCAATGCCAAGCTATCAGACTTTGGCCTGGCAAAATATGGACCCAAAGATGACCAGGACCACATAATGACAAGGGTTCTTGGTACCAAAGGCTACATCGCACCTGAGTACATAGCGACAGGTATTCAACCAGTTACTAAATGTACAACGATTCCTACATACAACCGGTGTAACACAGCGTTCCTCTCATCACCTCACGTAGTTGGTGTCATGTGATCAGCTTTCGCGAGAGGGCATTTTATACACCTAGTACATGCTGCCAGACATTTCATTTCTCCAGAGGGCTAATTTGGTTTTCATTTTTACAGGGCATGTAACACTCAAAACCGACGTATACAGCTTCGGCGTGGTGCTCTTAGAGATCTTTTCAGGCTCCTGCGCCGTGAAGAAATATTCGGATGGGATGACTGGTGATCTTACCAAGTGGGCTGAACCATATCTTCGCAACCGGCTACAACTGCATCGTGTGATTGATCAGAGACTTGGAAACAACTTCCCGGTGGAAGAAGCTCACAAGTTTGCTGAACTCATCCTCCGATGCCTCGATTCAAACCCTAAGAGCAGACCAACGATGACTGAGGTCGTAGCTGATTTGGAGGAGTTGCATGAAAACACAGGCAGCAATCGGATTTCAGGCCATGTTACGAAATGGGTGCCAGGCATATAGATAGCTGTTTTCCTTCGTAGTGCTATCCTAAAATGCGTGAATGTCCACTAAAACTATATGGTGAAAGCAAAGGCAGCACTTGTTCATGAATTAGCAAACTATAATTACAGATAACACAATATTTACTAGCGCGAGACTAGCATGTATTGGCGCCAGGATAATTTGACGCCGGCAGTTGTGACAGGACAAGAACGTCGGTCATCCTGCAGAATTAAACTGATAGCCAACTTTTTACACTATACCATCAAGCAGATTACCAATACAAAATAGCTACATAGCTTCAGATATTACAGGCGGTAGTAACCTCTTCAGAATGACTCAAAACTGAGAAAAATACATGCCCAAACTCGATTCTGTGAACATAATATGGGATCAAGAGACAAGTAATTTACAGACAGACACCATCTCTGTTAACGAACACGTACAGATTGCCTTTGGGATGCCAATGGGGATGCATTTGGTGGCATATTGAGAGGAGAATGGTGTTGTCGCATTGGCGACTTCCGAGGAACAGGAAGTGTGTGCTGTTCTGATTGAGAGTTTCTGGCTGCAGTCTTTGGGGATTCAAGTTGTTCCAGCGTGGCTAATACCACTGACATTGTAGGCCTGAGTTTAGATTCGGTGCATAGGCATTGTGAAGCAAGAGTAGCAGCTGTATAAGCTGCTTTCTGGGGATATTGGCCCTCCAACTTGGTATCCATAATCCGAAATAGTTTTCTTTTATCACCCAAATATGGTTTCGTCCAATCTACCAGATTCTGCTCCACACCAACTTTTGTTTTATCAACAGCTCGCCTTCCAGACAATAGTTCCAGCAGTACAACCCCAAAACTATAGACATCACTTTTAGCAGTCAACCTACCTGTTAAACAGTGAAAATGCGTGTGAGACATCTACAGAAGCATTATAATGTGTTGCGAACATGGTGAATTCAAGCACTTAAGATTCTCTGCATCGTATCTGCTACAACAATAGCTTACATTACATAGCCCAGTTTACCAAAGTTCTGCCTTAAGGAAATCTTAATGACAAATAATTTAGATTAATCAAATTTGTGCCGTTCAACTATCAGATGCAACTCAAAAGCTTTAACTTTTTCTTTCTCAACCTTGTGAATTAATATATGAGCAAAAATTCCCAATGTGAAATCACACTATTTATATATAGGTCCAAAGAATCATTATTCTTTCACCTCAGAGAAAGTATTGAAACAACCTCTTATTAGTCAGTCAAATGGGCACCAAGGTGGATATCCTCTAATCAAAAGGTTAAAGATGACCAATCCCGATTATAGGTAATTTGGTACAACGTCAGAGGTTCACGTACAAAATTCCATAGTTATAGCATACTCAGACACTCGCAATATCAGCTTTCCCAACAAGATATATAGTATGTACTGTGACTCAGGGATGTTTGACAGTGATCACTGGTCATATATAACAAAAGTAAAACCCCAATAATACTGCATATAGTAATTAAACATACCTGTAGCTACATATTCGGGTGCAGCATAGCCTTGAGTACCCATGACTTGAGTAGACACATGAGTCCTGTCACCAGTGGGACCAGCCTTGGCCAAGCCAAAATCAGAAAGCTTCGCGTTGAATTCCTGCACCCACAATGCAACATTTATGTCAATGATTTATCCAATCTAATCATATGATTATTAAACATGATGACTAATGTGATGAGCTAGATTTCCTATTTGTTTAACATACCGAATCTAGTAAAATATTGGAAGCCTTAAAATCACGATATATGACTTGTGATTCCGCCTCGTGAAGAAAACTGAGCCCCCTTGCAGCACCTATGGCTACTTTCATTCTTGTTGCCCATGAAAGTGGTTGCGGCCCTCCTATGAAACATATAGAAAAGTTCAACATTACAAAGTTTTCAAGGCCAAAACAAAGGAGTTTCTTCTTAAAATTGGCAACACAACTGTTGTTTATTTGCAAGAAAATATGCATAAAAGTGGACTCTTCCAGATAACTAAACAATTGTGAGAGGAGGGGCTGGGGAACTATGCTTCCTATTAATGTTAGAACTAGAAGAAATACATCACTTACTTCTAAACAGATGATTCTCTAAGCTTCCTTTCGGCATGAACTCATACACCAAAAGGCGGTTCTCACCCTCCAAGCAGTACCCGATAAGCTTAACCAGATTTGGATGATGGAGTTGACCAAGATAATTTACTTCCGTCTGAAATTCATTAGCTATCAGTACATAAGCCAAGAATGAGAATTGAAACGCAACAGACATACAGAAAATTGTTAAAGAAGAAACCTACCAACCACTCCTTGTGGCCTTGGAAACCCTCAGGTTTGAGCTTCTTGACAGCAACAACCATTCCGGACCCTGGTTTTGCAGCTGTCCACGTGTTCTCATTAATCCATCCTTTGAAAACATAACCAAATCCTCCTTCACCGAGAAGACTGTCAGGGCGGAAGTTTCGGGTGGCATTCTTTAGCTCATTGAATGAGAAGGCTTTCAAATTTGGAGATGACAATATTTCTCCTTCAGTCCTTGGGGTAGGAAGACTTGAACCACTGCTCCTTCCATTATATGACGGGACGGTCAAAGTGGAGGGAGCTGAGGAAGGGCTAGTTTTGTTGGAAACTTTGGAAGCCCCTGATCCTGCCAGGTCAAGTAATCAATAATCAATAATCAGTTTGTGGGGAAAAGGATGTAAACCTACACCAACTTATAGCATTCCTTAAGAAATGTCATATATAGTACAAATCTACTAGAGTATTAAGATACTTAAGCAAATTAATTCAAAATTTTCGAGGAACAAAATGAAACGATTGATTGTAAATTCTTTTAATGTTTCTAAAAGGACCAATGTAAACTTGTCGATCAAGGTACAGGGTTTTGAGTGATCAGGTGGTCTCAAAGAAAGATACCAGCTGGCCTGGCTCACCAAACACCTTAAATTAAGCATCTTGGCTCCATGTTCCAATGATCACTAGTAAACGATGAACGAATCTTGTGAAGCATAAAAACCAATTCTGTTTCGTACAAAGGACCACCAAACTTTTCCCCTCAGGGCCCAATTGTTGCTAAAGTCTTTGATTCTAGAGACCTTAGCGTGCCATTGACGCCTATCCTTTACATGATCATCGTAAAAGAACAAAATGAATGTCTAAATCACTTTCACAGTTTGCCCCCATTTCAGGGCAAATGCAAACCGAGTAAAATTGTAGCAATTATCAGCTAATAAAATTTACTAAAAGCACATTGCGCATCACCAAATAATGACAAAATCATATAAAGCTGTCTTCAACGTGTTCCTATATTCTCCTCAAAAGGGCAAAATATCATATTGATTTACACATTAAAAACAAATTAAAAAACCCTGAAAATTTTCCACCTTTCTAAATGATATTCAAAATTAATAATCCATTGCAAAAACTAACATACAAAACAAAGAATTAATAATTAACAGATAACAAAAGAAGAACAAATTAACCAATCTCCAGAAATACAGAGAGAGAGAGAGAGAGAGAGAGAGAGACTTCTTTCAATACATAGCAGAATTTTACTCCAGAGATGAACTAAGCTACCCAGAACCCAAAAAGAACACCACTTACTAATCCAGTAAAAACCAACTGAACCCACCAAAATTTCACTGCTTTAAACTAATACAAACTCTCAGAAAGTCACTAAAAATACCCATCAAAGTAACATATATACCCATCAAAACATAAGACCAGCTTATGAAAATCAAGGTTTTTTTCATAGCAAAGCATTGAAAACTTACCCCAAGTTCCAAGGGAGCTCTGTGCGGTGTCGACTTTAGCAGAAGAATCTAAACAGTTGCCCATTTGCCACTCCAAAAGCTCAAAGGCGCTCTTCTTTTACTGACTTTTATCAAACACCAGCCGAACAATCAGCAAGTCATTGCAAACAAATTTCAATCCGTATAAGAAACTGCAGCTGACTTCTTCTTCTTCTGGGTTTTCTTCGATCGAGCTGACCTTGTTGGAAAAAATTAAATCAGAAAAATGTGAGGAGAAGAAGAAGGAGAAAGAGCGTGTCAATGCGAGAAATGGCAACTGAGAAGAAATTGGCAGGGGGGGCGGAATGAGTGTCTCTGTTTGCTTCCCCTTGACTAAGAGACGCGACAAACGCGTGGGGGCTGTGACGTGCACGCGACTTTACTTGTGTGTGAATTCTCTTTTGTACCCTTGTGTGGTGTGGACTTGTACCATGTCAAGATTGACATCATTAATCAAAATAACGAAAATACCCTTTGTGTACTTTCATTGAACGTTGTCATGCTTATATCCATGTACCACATCGGTTGACGTGGTCCAACCGTCATGAATACTTCATCTGGTCTGAACATTAGTAACACCCTCCCCCTCCCAAAATGAAAAGTTATGAGATTGATCAATTGAGGACACGTTTGACGGTAACTAGAAAACGTTTTATGTGAAAATATTTTTAAAATCAATTCCTATTAAAAACGTAAGGGAATCTTAAAAAAAAAACATTTTCCCTCCAAGTCGTTTTAAAAGTACTTCAAAACGAACTCTAAAATGACAACCTTTTTTATTAAAATTATTCACAATGTCGATGATAATTGGTTAGTGTTGACTTATTATAATGGAATCGATTAGTAACATGCGTATATAGGCTGCCTGACACTAAAATATTTAAATACCTATTTGTGATTGGCAGACACTTGAAAAATTAAATATTATAGTAATGTATAACTTGTAGGAATGATAATATAATTTTTAACTACAAGTGTTATTCTAGATGGATGTCATGGCATGTTTAGTGGGAAAGTGATTGAGTGCATATGTATGCACATGGCTTGCATTAGTGTGCAACTCTTTAATTAATAGGAAGACTAATGAAAATTGTTTGAAATTTTTGAATTTTAATGATAAGGACAAAATAAATGATAAAGTGAATAGTACCAAGATTGACTTTTTAGTGTAAAAATATTACTTTTCGTTAAAATAAATAATACTGAGAGTTTTTCGTTAAAGTTCTCTTAATTAATTCAACTCTCTTTAGTCAACTTTGTAATAGTCAAAGAAGAAAAGAATAATCCCTTTTACTTTGATAGTGAAGTAAAATATATATTTAATATAAAATAACAACACTCATGAAATTGTTTTTGGTAAAATTGGGGTCAAAAGTTCTAAGAAAAGCAACTAACTCTTTACAAAATGCGTTTGAAGAAACCCAATATCATCCTCAAAGATTAACCTATCCACAAGAGGAGGAGGCTCACCACCATAGACAAAGTGGTTATGGTAGACTTGTAAGAATATTTTAATATTTTAGTGTGGTCCACATAACAAGGTTTATGTGTGATGTATTCGGTTTAATGAATATTGTTTTGAAAGTAAACTTATTGGTCAAATTA
Organism: Malus sylvestris; assembly: GCF_916048215.2. Taxonomy (NCBI): domain Eukaryota; kingdom Viridiplantae; phylum Streptophyta; class Magnoliopsida; order Rosales; family Rosaceae; genus Malus; species Malus sylvestris. The sequence continues at coordinate 5,004,317 of NC_062275.1, read as the reverse complement.
TGAGAAATGGTTTTCTATTTTATTATCGTTATGGGTAGTAATTAATGATGGGCTACATTAGGAAATGAGTCTTCTCTTTGCTTATAAGAGTGCACATACTCATCTAATGTGTATCCCGGAGAAAAACACATATTAGGGTTTTAACATGCAAGTAAGGTTAGAGAGAGAAAATCTAATTTCCTCCACATTGATGGCTTGTTTACAGACCGCTCAAGATAGATGTTGTAGAAGACATTTCATGACAAATTATCGAGAAATGTAATTTATGTATTCTACATTAATCATTTGTGAAAATCATGGAGTTCAAGATCTTAGCTCATGAATTAGGTAATATTTGTGTGATTGCTCTGACCAAAAATGTATTACCACAAATAAAACGAGATAGAAACATGTAGAATCCAAATATAAGAGATAAAAAATGTTAGTCTTATCAGCTATTTGTATTATCTATCTAACAGAGATAGGATCTACTTGCGTTGACAAACCTTACCTCTATTAAAAAGATGGTATAAGTAAATGATAAGTGTAGCTTCGACAAAAAAAAAAATTGTAAGTGTAGCACTACTCATAAGAGATACTATTTCTCGTCAAAATAATCACGAAAATGACATTTCATCCGACATATCTTCATCCACTTGTGCTTAATTAATAAATAGTGTACATCTAATATGCTTTTACGGAATTGGATCCCATCCGGATCTACTTTGTGAGGATCTTAGGAATCCCCACATCTTAGTTATTTATCGTGTATCGTGAGATTATAAATAATTTGATTTTTTTATATAAAATTAAACACAAACAGTATTTGATAAAAAATAACGACACGATGTACAATGAACGGTTAGGATCCCCACAAAGCTTTTACAACCCCAAATTGCAAGTTCACACTACTAATTCATAAAGTATGTGTGAGATAGAAAAGTGTTAGTTGATTAAAAATGTATCTTGATTTTCATTCTTTATTTAGTCAATGAAAACAGTTAGTGCTCTTATTTTTTTAGGGAATTGTTATTAGTACTCCAAAAATCTCATTTGGCACTCTAAACTTTATATAACTAGAAAGAAAAATACATTTGTGAGGAGTGTAGAATGAGATTTTTGAGGTGCTAATAACAATTCCCTTTTTTATATTTGTTTATTTGGGATTGATACCTTCTCAAATATAATAATTGTGTTAATCATTAGCACGAAAAATGCTAGTCGAACGCTCTCAAGTATGATTCTTTAAGTATTTTTTGCCGTTTTATAAGTTAATGCTAATTTTTTTTATTGATATTATAAAACATTATGTTAAAAATATAAAGTGACAAAAAATTATATAAAGTCATATTTTTAAGAAAGTCTCCCCATTTCTTTAATCGGCACTTAAAAAAATAAAAGAACTATATAACTGGACATAGGATCAATTAACAAATCATTGGGGGTATTTTGGGAATGTAAATAATGGGCCGTGTGAAGGCTGTTGGCCAACGAGAATCAATAGCTAATAATTAGAGAGGAGGCAACATGTGACAAATTGAAATATAAAAAAAGGTACTTGATGGCGTAGAAATTTGATATATGCCTTGACTGCAAATTCTTTGCATGCGCCAACCGTTTTCACACTCGACCTAACTGCCACTACTAATATAGTAGGTAGATGCTTTCCTTCAGATAATTCTGTGTTCTACTTTTTTCTACATCTTAAAACAAGGAGGCAGATTGTCTGCCCTTCCAATACCATACATTTTTCATCCCTTCCTATTTGTACGGTCACGGTTAAATCACGTCAATATTTTATATTTTTATTATTTTTTATCTTATTATTTTTATAAAAAAATCAATATAAAATGTTGACATGATTTAACCGTGACCACACAACACAGGAGGGGATGAGAAGGGTATGGTAAAAGGAGGGCAGACAATCTGCCTCCTTAAAACAATGGGAAAGTAACCACGAGCTGGTGGCTCAATGGTAAAAAAACGGATTTCAAGGCTTTTTTCAAATTAAAAGCTTGAGGTCTCAGGTTTGAAACCTGCTGCTTGAAACCTGCTGCTGATGTGGAAGCTATACTTGTAACCAAAAAAGACTAAAATACCTATATTAATTTTTCTAGCATTCCAAAAAGATAAATAATCGTAACTTATTATCCGTTGTCTTAAAAAGAAAGAATTGGAAAGTGCAATTTAAGAAAGAAAAAAAGAAGAGGAAGAGGGAAATGTTACTTGTCCAGTTGTGCTGATTACTGCAGGAGGCAGAAAGTACCATGGAAAGACGGTGATAGGGGGGACTCAGAGGAGTAGATGAGGAAAGCAGCCCGTAACCACCTCTCCCACCTGCCCAACCAGAACCAGGACATGTGTCATGTTATTGTGTCTATGATTATGACGTCACTATAAAGCCATTTCAATCAGAAATGATTAAACATGGTCCCGTCCAAAATTATAATCTTGTAAAAAAATTAGTTTTAAATTAACCGTGTCAAACCATACTTATATATCATATACAATCGAATAAACTAAACATAACTCCTCAATAACTTATTAGTTTTAAGTTTATTGGTTAATTAAAATATCTTTGCTGTTGTATTTGAATCAATTATTGCACCTGAGGAGTCGAGCCCCGAAAAAGGCTAAGGAGAAGGCTACATTTGGCCAACCTGATGCCCCTTTAGCCAAATAATGGTCTAGTGAGGCTCCACAGACTTATAACCCAGTCATCGGTTGAGATGAGGTTTTTAACAAATCATGTCATTTGTTTAGCTTTGAGACCTTTAGTGCTCTCCATTAGACATGACCTAACATCGAAAATATGACATTCCCCACTAATGATATATGGTTAAATATAAAATAAACTTAAAACAAATAATGTATTGTTAACATAGAACGTCACAACAACAACTATAAAAATAAGTATACGTACATTGATATGTCGTTTGGACAACATTCCATATGATAGTTATGTATTTTAACTCGGGAAGTGATATCCACACACCTTTTTTTACTTCTTACACACTCTTCTAATTTTCAGCCATCGGATCAGATGGATTAAAGAAGATCAAGGGACAAAAATTAACAAAGAGTGTGTAGAAAGTAAAAAGAGATGTGTGGATAGCACATCCTTTTAACTTTCTAGCTTGAATGGCCATATGACAACAGTAAGTGAGTCTCCAAAAGATGGGACACGTAGCCGTGTCGGATACTCCAAGTAGCGGACTCCAATCACATGGCGGTGTTAGTAGCCAAAGAATGTTGACCTGACCTGTCACCTCCGTGGGTCTAGGTCCTCCTCCTCGAAGAAGAAGATGAAGAAGAAGGAACTGCAGCAGGATGGGCGCCTGGGCCCAGAGATGTTTGTGTTTAGGTTCATGAAGCGTTTCGGGCCACATTACTAGGGCTTGGCGTACTCTCCGGCCTGCTGTTCTATTCAGTCTATTCAACCGAGTTACCGGAGAAAGATTTGCATGAAATGACGGTGTCACAAACTTATTATTATCTCGAGCGATTTATGTAAAAAAGTTAAAACGCATGGTGTTTCAATGGTGTATGTAAGTTCTTCTCGAGCTACAAGAGCTATGTATTTAGTATCGACTTGAATACTTGGCATCAACAAATAAATGGGTAGGGAGAAACAATGTGATTTTTCGAAAATTCAAAGAACTTTCGTGAATATACAAACGATAGTAGGGAGGAACAAAATTTTTGTGCAAATTAGTTTCGTCATTCTATCTATTGTCTTTCTGTCAAATTTTTTGCTAGTACGATGATGTGGCGTGCAAATGGATGGCTCCAACTAGATTAATCATAAAAAAACCACTCGCTATATAACATTCAAACATTGTCACTTAAAATTGTTTGCACATATAATTAAATAACGAATTACTCTTTATAATATAAGGACAAAGGAGAAAAAAACAAAGGAAAACTAATGAAAATGACTTAAAAACTTTGAGTTTTAATCAAAATGACAAAAATGTGTTGTAAATGAATAGTATAAGAAGTGACTTTTTAGAGTAAAAATGTTTCTTTCGTTAAAAATGAACAGTACATGAAGTGTTTCGTTAAAACTCAAAAAAACAACGTAATTTATCGGTAATTTGAGAGAGGGACTAGCTTTTGAGGAGGATTTTTTTTTTAACAAACGATAATATCTACATTAAAGAAATGGGAGAGTGGGCTAAGTCTTACAATGAGTTTGCATAATGATGCGGTTTAGCTTCACCTTTGAAGAGAATCGAACCTAAAAATTCTTAGATAAGTAAAAAGAAATACAGTGCTTGAGGGGTTAAATAGTAGAAAGTAGCAATACCGGCCAACTGCCAGGGTCCGCGTTTGCGCAGCCAATGAGAAGCGACGCAGTGTCACCCAACCAATTGAAAGCCTCCACCTAGACAAAGCCACGTAGAGTTGGCGCTCCCGCCTATATCAACGGTCTCTCCGCCTTTCCTGAATTGTGGGAGTTATTTACCCAGAATCATTCTGCTAATATTCTTCTGGCTTCCTCTTAAACCTTCTCATCTGAAACCCTAATTATCTTGCTTCATTTGAAAAAAAAGAGGGGAAGAGAGAGGAGGCCGGATCAGGAGGTATTTCCGGCCACATTTACTTATTGGGGGCTGAAATGGAAACGCACGGATCGGGGCTCCGGCGCGTGTTGGTGTTCGGATTCTGCGTCGTCGGAATTTGGTCTGCTTATATCTACCAAGGCGTGCTTCAGGAAACCCTGTAAGTCTTATTTTTTCTTTCTATCTGCATTTGGGGATTTCCCAGATCACGCACCCTTGTTTTGGAGATTTTCAGCTCCTGAAATTGTTTTCCGAATTGATCGATGAAGTTAATCAAAATTGGTGATGTTGTGATCTTTGTTTTTAGGTCCACGAAGCGATTCGGGCCAGATGGGAATAGGTTCGAACACCTTGCGTTCCTCAACTTAGCCCAAAATGTGGTTTGTCTAATCTGGTCATATATAAGTAAGTTTCAATCTCCCTGAAAAATCTTGAATTTCTTGTATTGTGGATTGATTTGAGCTGAAGAAACGAATTGGGTGATAATATTGTCATGTGGGTTTCTTTGAATAGTGTTAAAGCTTTGGTCTAGCGGTAATGCTGGAGGTGCGCCTATGCGGACGTACTGGAGTGCCGGGATTACTAACACGATTGGACCCGCTATGGGGATCGAAGCGTTGAAGTATATCAGTTACCCGGCTCAGGTTTGCTTTCCAATTTGGATCCAGTTGCCCAAATGGGTAGCATTAGAGAATATATAGTAAATGGTCAACATTAGAGAATATAGTAATGGTTATAGGAAGAATTGATGGTTGTGTGTCCTAGGTCTAGTTTACTTGATTTGAGTTTCTTAGGATCTAATTAGCGAGGAAGCAAATGATTGTCATATATGTTATGGAGCTGTTCATTTCCTCTGGATAAAATCATTGGCAGAAAATGGTTTAGGGCCGACCCTGTTATTTTGGATTAATGACTAGTTGAGTTGAGTTAATCAGGGTGTTGAATTGGTTGTTGAAGGATTGAGGAGAATGGAGTTTTGTGAAAAGTTTCGTTCTTGTGGTTTTTAAGTAACGCCAATTAAAAGGATCTATAGTTTTGGATATTTAAGCTGTTCTGTTTACTTGCAGGTCTTGGCAAAGTCCTCAAAAATGATTCCAGGTCAGATATTTTCAAGTTTATTACTCTTCTATATCTTACTAAAGCAAGCATGTTACTCATTATTAAGTTCAATTAAGATTGTGGAATATCATACTGATTAGATCAACCTTTAAATTTCGTACATAAATAAGTAATAAATGGTTATTATTTGTATGCAGTGATGCTGATGGGTACTCTAGTCTACGGCAAAAGATACAGCTTTCCTGAATATGTTTGTACTCTCCTTGTTGCCGGAGGGGTATCCATATTTGCACTCTTGAAGGTGAGGGATGGTGTGTGTGCTTGTGTGTATTTCTTGAGAATGGAACGAGAATTAAATAATTTTTACGTTTTCTCTTTCAATTTTCCTTCTATAAATTGTCCTCAATGAATTTCATGCAATTTATGCAATTTATGTTGTTGTTATTATGTTTTTCTCATTCGGTCAATTCCAGACTAGCTCAAAGACGATTAGCAAGTTGGCACACCCAAATGCTCCCCTTGGATATGGACTATGTTTCCTCAATCTTGCTTTTGATGGATTCACAAATGCTACCCAGGATTCAATAAAAGCAAGGTATACTTCAGAACAACATCATCTTTCTCCTACCATTTAACTAGTTGTTGCCTTTCTGTTATTCACTGACTGGATTCTTGGCGTTATTTAAACTGTTTATCAACATTTGCAACCCCCTGCTTTCGAGAATGCTTGAGGGAGTTTTTATGCCGATCCTCTATATATTGTTTATAGAAATAGATCTGTGAAATTGTTACGTTGAGCCATCCGTACATGATTGATATGGAGAATTCAGTCTCAAATGTCATAGCTTTGTGTTTGCCCAGGTATCCAAAGACGAGCGCTTGGGAAATAATGCTAGGCATGAATTTATGGGGTACCATATACAACATGATCTACATGTTTGGCTGGCCACATGGCAGCGGATTTGAGTCGGTTCAGTTCTGCAAGCAGCATCCGGAAGCAGCTTGGGACATTTTTCTCTATTGTCTCTGTGGTGCAGTTGGGCAGAACTTCATTTTCCTAACCATAAGTCGTTTCGGTTCCTTAGCTAACACCACCATTACCACAACCCGCAAGTTTGTAAGCATCGTGGTGTCTTCGTTGCTGAGTGGCAATCCCCTGTCAACTAAGCAATGGGGGTCTGTCGTCATGGTGTTTTCTGGGCTGTCGTATCACATCTACCACAAGTGGAGGAAATCGCAGAGAGCGCCGAAGAAGAGAAAGCCAATGTAATAACAATTTTGATCTTACATATTCAAAACCCTTCTTTCCCAAATTTTACATCTCTTGTTCTTTCCCTCCATAACAATGGCAAGTGCCTTCGCCCATGAGCGGTAGGTCTCGGGTTCGAGACTTGGGAGCAGCCTCTCCATAAATGGGGGTAAGGCTAGCCGACATTCACCTCTCCCAGACCCTGCGTAAAGCGGGAGCCTTGTGCACTGGGTACGACCTTTTTTTTTTTGTTCTTTCCCTCCGTAGTCGTCACAAGCTATTTGTAATGTAATTGAACAGACCCTCTATAGCTATAGAGAGAGTATTCTCAACTTTTTGTAATGGAAGTCGCAAGGAAGTAGTAGCCACCCCTTATATTTGTACGGTTTCTCATTAGTAATGTTTTGGTGGCAATCAAAGAGTTGAATTATCGTAATGGGATGGATGTCGAGGACATCTTGAACTACCCTGGAGTAAACACAACTTCAGAGATGTTGACTGACGAACAAACTATTGAGCGTCGTGGGAAGTGATCAAGGTAATGGAGTCGAAGACGATGGTTCTACTATGGAGCCCGTTTCGCAAAAAATAAAAGCTCTCAGAGCGGCGATGACATTGAATAATTCGAGATGAAAAATCCACACCATACCTTCTTATCATGTTAAGAAAAGTTAGAGATGAGATCAAAGGTGACATCAATTTCAAAAATAAACAAACAATGATTGAGTCATATTTTAGGAAGGCCTCGTAGTCGAAACATAAGCACTGTATCAGAAAATTATTAATTTATATATTACAGGAGACCTATATAAATTTTCTATAATGTATTGTCTTATGAATTTAGCGAATTATTAATTTAGCACGTTATTCCCAAATCAGGACTGGCCAAACGGATTATTTAACTAAGGTTATTAATTTTATTACTGGTTTATCCTTGAGATCAAACAATTTTATGTTGGGGTTGAGAGGTCAAAGGTGCCAATTTGTGCTCGTATACCTTCACTCGAGAAAGTTTACAGCAAATGATTACAAGTGCCCTTTATTTTGTAGAGATTTCCCTCCCTCTTTTACCACTTTGCTTTTCCTTTCTTCCTAATCATACTTGTCCACCACCACCACCAAACACAGTTTTTGGTCTCGCTACCCTTCTTCCCCACTTCAACACACTATCAAGACAGAAGAACCGAAGACTGGGAGCTTCCTTCACGCCTGCCATAACCCTCTGGTAAGTAAAACCAATGGCTTCCTTCTTCCTGGCTCAAATTTTGCCTACTTTTACGCCCATTTTCTTTTCGGATTTCTTGTTCCGTTCCTTATTTTGAATGAAACTCATTCATCCTGCATCTGTGTGCGAGTCGGTTTCTTAGTTTTCTGATGCTGAATGTTCTAACATTACTTCACACTTCCTAGATGTGTTCATCTTTGACACAAGCGATAGTTGGGGAGGGGAGATTCAAACTCGGCACCTCAGATGCAAAGGTAAATATCTTGACCAACTGAGCTATGAGCCGCTTGATTAGAGATGTGTTCATCAGTTCATGTCTTAATTCTAGGAAGAAAGAGTAGAACAAAAGAAAGAAGTGCACACCAAAACCAAAACCATTTTCACTCCAATTACATTAAGTTTTGTTACATCAGAAATCATGGGGGGAAATCAAACCAAAGAAGGAAAAAATATCAACCTATTATGTACCCGTTTTCCACGCCGGAAAAACGATAAACAGGAATCCACTTGAACTGGTTAATCCTCTCTCATTTTTTTTCTTGTTTTCTTCTTCTTCTCTTTCTCTCTGTTTTGTTTTGATCATGTACTCTAGCGGAAAATATAGGCAAGCTGCCTATGTATACTTACAGTAGTCTTACACTCTTGAATGACTAGGGACATAGCAGGTTCTGTACAACTGTAAAAATCAAGGCCAAAAAATGGAACACTCGGAAAACATATCGGATGATGAGAGGCAAACTAAAGAATGACACACCAAACACACAAAAAGCGAGTACCGATTAGGAACTCTGAAGGAGGTAACTCTGCATAGGTCAAAATAATGCAGAAAACTATGTTAGATACGTTTGCAAATGCTAAAATGCACCATTGCATTCTAGATCTGGGTTTTGGGAAGCAGATCTTTACCTGCCCATTTGTAAAATTTTAGGCTGGAATGGCTGCAATCCTAAGAAAAGAGGAATCCAAAATGGACACGAACTCAATGGGCCATGTAAAATTTCTATATATGAGGTGGTGGATCAAAAAGGTTGGTTATAGACTTTGGAGGAGGGATCGTTTGCAGGGTGGCGGTTGTGAAGGATTGGTGCTTGGGATGGGGCAGGGGGAGTCCTCTCCAAGCGTTTTGAGCAAGAAATTCCTCTCCTGAAATATTCAACACATAAGTGGTCAGTCTTAATCCATACAATGTCATGCATTTGTACCATAAGAAGTTAAGAACTTGTTCTATGAGGCAAATAAGAAGCCACAGAGACTGAGGTTTCCAAATTTAAGCTTGCGGGTAGAATTTTGGAACAAGGCTGGCTGAGCATGGTGGCCAAACTATTCTAATGTACTTGGATTTCAATAGTTCGTGGTGCATATTGTAAATGAAAGCATAGTTTTGTAGCTCCTATTTTTTTTCTAACTGATGCAAACACGCGTCTGTCTAAGATGCCTAGAATCGAATATTTGTGTTCTGCTATATGTTTTCTTAGCATCACCTGGACATTGGTTAAGCATTGCATTGCTTCACCTAGATTCCAGCGGGGTGACTTGAAACAACGTTAAGCATCATTACTAATACCACTTCTTCTGCAACCATTAAAACTAATAGCTTATTGTTTAATAGAGTTGAACTTCTGAGACAACTTACACTTTCAGAAAATTTTGGGCTAGGAATTCCTGCTGCCAAGGATCTGAACAATGGGACAACTTTAAAAGGAGAAGTGAACTCGGTATTTGACAACGCAGAAACAACTGCGTAGTCTTTTCTTCCTTCATCACATGATGGAAATATCTCTGCGGAAAGAAATATTAAATAGGTTATCAGCAAATCTGATTGAGTAGGAAATGTGATCAGCCAACATATCTTATATGTTAATCCATTACCTTGCTTTTCGGAAACAATCCCTTTCTCACAATCACCAACATCATTTTGCCCTTCAATAGGAATTGAGTGTGACCCTAGTCGAATCTCCTGATTCGGTGAACCTATTTCAACTTCATTTTGTTCCACTTGATAGCATTCTGTTTGGGACAGAAGAGTTGACCCTGTACTGTATTCTGAACTTCCTGGAGAGTCGTCGAATAGATCTGGCTGCCTGAAATATATATGTCACCAATTAGATGGTGTACAGTGGTTTAAACATGCTCATATAAGAATAGTAGTCTAAGTCACATTTCTTACTGCCAAGATGGTCGGCTTCCCTCAGTAGTACTCCTTAAGTCCTCTAACAGATATTTAAGATCTTCGAGTTGAAAATCAAAATCGTCAATTCCATAACTGAGGATGTCACTATCTTTGCTTTGATTCAAGAAATCTTGGAGCACCTGAATATCACATTTGATGTATGTTAGAGGATATGCATACTCAATTTGGCACCAGACTTGAATCTGTTTTACTCTCTGAACTAGATATGGAGGAATCCAGTACTAAAGGCATCTGAATATCACATTCGCAATATATGTGAGTTATATGTATATTTATATGTTCCTACGATTTTTAAAAACCAAGCAATTAAATGTTAATTGCTCAGTCCACAGGACCACAGCAAATGGATAATTATTTCTCACCATCCAAGCATTTTCAAGACTCTGGTCTGTGTTCTCTGAGTTAACTTTTAATGCCAGCGAGCTGAGCAACTCCGCTTGTTGCATCAAAGCAATTATCTTCGGGTCATCCTTCTCGAGAAATGATCCTTGAAACTTGCTATTTTGTTCTGCTGATAAATGAACGTAAGAGTGACCTTAGAGTTTTGTAGTTGAAAACATATAAATCAATGCATAATGAATTTTCAAATGATAAATAGGCCAACTTTCTGCTGACCCAATACAAACAATTTGCTTATGTTCTCACACATTTCCTGCAATGTGCTTTTCAGGCATTGTAAAGAAATCTGATGAGTTGCCGAACAAGTTTCAATTTGAGGTGATTTACCATTCCCGGGGACTTCCTTGGTGCTATGCCCGTTATGCTGGTCTTGCAGATTCTCTACATTGTGAGCATTCTGAATCAACACAGTAAACGGAGGTCTTAGCTGCTGATTTATCTTTCCACACTGATCAAGTAGTCTGTCCCCAGAGGTGCAATTTTTGGAGAGAATAGGGATGTGGCTTCTCCTGCGTTGCACAAAGAATGAGTTCTACTACATTGAGCAGTAACCAAATCAACATTTTTGTACATAGATTAAAGATGTAATTTTACCTCATCTTCTTAGGAGGTGCTGTTGTTTCTGTTGTTCCATCTGTATTGAATCCATTTCGTATTATGACCCTTTTGTCATTTTGATTAATGTACGAATTTGCATTTTCTTTAGCTAAGGCCTCATATTTTGCTCTCTTCTTGCACAAAGTTGAAAACCGGTTTTTCACGGCATTGTCAGTTCTGCATAAGGAGGACAATTTATGATCTTAATTGTGTCGTTAGATCGAGCTAAGGTATTTCAGGAGGAGAAAAAAGAAAGCTAATATACCTTCCTGAAACCACCTTTGCTATTTCTGTCCATCTGTTCCCGAATATCTTCTGAGCCTGCAATCCGATCACCTTGAGCAATTAGGTTTCTACCACATCCAATGATCCAATGATGAGGGTAATAATATTTAATGCTGAATAAACAGTGGTGGTTTTTTCTGTTCAACTTTAGGAAAGACGTGCAGTGCAATCACCAGGCCTGGCCTACTTGGTCACATTACAGAAAATGATTAAATCTTCTCAACAATCAAGTTTTGATGATTTATCTTTCTCCTTAAACCATTTAAGCATGCATAAAGTGGAAGAATTTCATCTTTTTGACGAGACAATATTCTAAATTACTCTAATCTACAGCGCACAACGATATTCTAAGCTACTGTCATCAAGTACCTCGCACAAGAGCATGTCTTCCTCTGGTGACCATCCTCCCTTCTTGAAGTCAGAATTCAAGTATGTGTACCATCTGGAACATTATTTGTCAAATTTCAGACCAAAAATAAAAAATTAGCAGTCAAAACAATTAGACCTCAATAATTGAGTAGGTAATGAAAAAACAGAGGATTTCTCAGCAGAACTCAACTCAAACGTCAACATTGGGTTTGAAATTACCTTCTCCTGCACTGTCTCGTTGTTTTATCCTTGAATTTAGATGCAATGACAGCCCAACTGCACAGAAATTGATCACAAAAACATAGCCTTCAATTAATTTTCTACCAATAAAATGATAATTTAATTGAATAAATGTAAAGAAAAATTGTAAAACCAACCCAGGTGAGAAAAACAAGAAACTTACTTTTCTGTTCCATGGAGGCTTATTTGATTCCTCAGTATGTCATCCTCCTGCAACTCAAAAGAACAACCATAACCCATGTCAGAAATAAACCAAAGAAACATAATTGGGTGTCTTGATCAAAACCCAGAACTCAAAACAATCCAATGTGAGAGAAGAGAGAGAGAGAGAGAGAGAGAGAGAGAGAGAGAGAGATGAAAAGACCACCTCTTGAGACCAAGTAACGATATGGCGCTCCTTCTTCTTTGACTCCTCCTGCGGCATTTGGGTTTTTAATTTCGCCTGTCTCTCTCTCACTCTATCTCACAGTTGCTCTATCTCACAGTTGCTCACTCCTCAGTCTCTCTCTCTCTCTCTTACGCTCCCAGATGACCCCTTTATCCAAACCAAGTTGCATAATACTACTAAAGCCAGAGTCTTTTTCAGCTATATAATAAAATAGCCAAACCCCAATAGAAAGCCACACCTCAAAAGCTATCCAATCTCCTTCCGGGATTGGATTTAGTGGCCTCGGATTCTAACTTTTCAGCCGCACCCCCTTTGGAGTTCGGAGTTTATATCACAAATATATGCTCAAACAGTGCATATACTTGTAAAAACAGATTGGATTGGATCCGGGTATTCGTATTTGTACCGATTTCAAACAATTTACAGAGATTTTGGGATGAAAATACGATCAGGGGTCGTGCGAGTTTTGGGATGAGACTGGACTGGACTGGACATAACGGTGAGAGGGTGGACTGGAGAGAGGAGGAGAGGGCGAGAGCTTTTTTCAAAGTTTCTCTGTATCTTTACAACAACTAATAAACTTTCAAGGACCGTATATTTTAATAAATAAAAACCAATGGATTGTTTGGTTGCTTTAGTTTATAGTGCGCGGGTATGAGCGCAAGTTTGAAAAATAACGCTGAATTCCATGAGATGACATTAGTGCATCAGTGATGCTGGTGTAGACTTAAGCCCACAGGGCCACACACGACCACACTATTATTTTTTTAATTTTTTTATTCATATCATTATGTATTTGTATTTAGGAGTTAAATACAAATTTGGCCCCTATACTTTTGTAAGTGTGTCTAACAGAGGCAAACAATGACTTCGGATATGAATTCTTACTTTCATTTCAATCAAGTCATTGACATCTAAGCTTCTGGTTTACATTAGAGAGGCGAGCTCATTACCTTCACCTTTTACAATTTGACACCATTCAATGTTGTAGACCCAGTGCGAAATATTGAATGTTACACACGCTTCACTCATTTTTTCAAAAATTTCAAAGCATTTTTATTTTATTTTTGAAATAAACGATAACATTAGTAAGTTAAATGTTAGATTAGCCACCGACGGGGTTCGAACCCACGCAGTCATGCAATGACACAACATATTTCCAGCACTGTGGTAAAGGACTATTTGCAAGCGTTTTTATTTGTTTTCAAATTTTTGAATGCATTTTCTTTTATAAAGGGGACGTGACCATCTTCGTGACCTAACCTTCCCATTTAGTCACACACTATTTACTCTCACTCAAAAGGGCAGCCTCAAATTTCTATTTCAATTCAATGCTTCCTCTTTTCGTTTTATTATTTTCATCACATAAATCTTGCTATTTCTTTTCCCACCACCTTCAATTTTACTGTGATTTCAATTGGCCTTTCTTCATTCCCACGCCTTTGTTAGACTCGTGCCACAACCTTCTGTTTCCATTGGTTCCAAACTTCCAACCCCCACATGCGTGTGTACCGATGGGAACGTGTCCCAGCACTCAAACTTCAGTTTTACGTTGGCCTCAAATGATTTTTTAGTGTGTCGAAAACACGATTCGATATATCAAGTGTCAAATACAATTGGTTGAATACTTGAAAAAAATTTAACCACTTATATTATGACACTTGATATAACAAACTATGTTTTCAGCAAGCTAAAAAATTTCTCAATGGCTTGACATGCAGCTTCCTTTGGTTTCTCTTTTACTCCACGTTTAATATTAAAGGCGAATTCGTTTTGAAAATTTGAAAATTAAAATTTGAATTATTTTTTATATCCTCGTAGGAATTGTCTAGAAGTATGCACGCATGCTTCACGAATCATGTTAATTAAAGGTTTTTTTAATCAGATATCAGAGGATTTTGATTGCATCAATAGATTTCCCCTAATTTGTTCTGATCAAAAAGGTTTACTTACATAATTACTCTTGAACCAAGTATTTATAAGTTAAAAAAGATACGGTTTAATGTGATGGAGTATCCTAATAATATTACATAATATATTCATTATGTTGTAAATATACACTGTTGCATTGTGTGTTGCCACAAATACACTTTGTATGACACATGTTGTGCTATACAGAACAAAGTACAATATGCAAGCGCTATTTTAGCCATTAGACGTGACAAACTCACCATTTCTTTCTCCTTAGGCTCCATTTGGTACGCGGGAAGAAATTGATGGGAAATCAATCCCTATGTAATTTTCTAGGGGATGGGAAATCTGAAGATTATTTCTTGTTTGGTAATCATGGGAAAGTAGCTAGGAAGTATAATTTTATTTATTTTTCCATGTTTAATTTAATTGGCACAATAATAATAAAAAATATTTATCTTTCCCAATATACCCCTACTTAACAGTCTCATTATTATTTATTAAAGTGGGCAAATTTGTCATAAGAAGATGTAATTAAACAGAAATTACTGCTTTTCTTGGTCTCCTATGGGAAGGAAAAATGAACCAAGATGAACGGAGGGTTTCGCTTTCCCCCCCCCCCACCCCCCCCTTTTTTTTTCCCATGAGCTTGGAAGCTTTTCTCAAGACCGGACATGCCAAACATGGGAAAATAAATGATTTCTCATTCCCAAGTCCATTTTCCTGCAAACCAAACCCCTCTTTATGATATATATGGGTGATACTAGGTAGATTAAATGTGTACTCTAAATTTACAAATTAAATAACGTGTCGTCAACAAGAATTAAGCACGTTGATCAATATTTAACTAATAATCTAATTATCAACTTCCATATCATTTAGTTAAAAAATTTTAATCTCCCCAACTTACCCTGTATATATTAATATCTATCATTGAATGTGCAAATGATGCAACTCCAACTTAACTCAATAGTGTTGTCAATTATCAATGCAATTAACAAACCGTTAAATTAAATTTAGAGTTCATCATACAGCTAGCCCTAAGGACTAGTTTACACCATAATTTGTATATGCAAATTAATTAGAAATTGGGCACCGTCTCACGCAATATATATATATATATATGTGTGTGTGTGTGTGTACACAAAGTCAAAAAGAAAAACCAGGAACGGGTCATCATCAAAGCCAAAGGGCAGCAGCCACCAAGTTGCTGTTAATTTGGACCCTTTTCTATAAGTACTCCATGAATTAGGACAAACAATTTCAAATTGATGAGAAAAATAGGAGAGAAATCAGAAAAATATAACCACACATTTCTCTCTGCGAAGTGACAGAAACCTAACCATATCCATGCTAAATCTAATTTTAGATTTAAGCTTTGTTATTTTAGACTGAAAATCCATGTGGGCCTCAAATTAAGTAGCCGACTGATTGCAGGTGATCATATTAAATCACACATTAAACTAATAGTTCCACATTTCCATATCACGCTTACATTTTACTTTGATAGCATCTTACTCTAATTAATAGAAAAATGATAAGATCACTGTACTGCTGGCGTATAGGAGTTGCTGAACTTCTAACATAAGTGGTTAAGATATTATTATGAAATTTTGTATTCGACTCGACTGCTCTAACCATAATTTAATCACACTAGTATAAGATTTTGTTGTAAACCAAAAATTGATCAAATAATATTTTGAATGAGAGATACTAAGAAGACTTTCTTAAAAGTGAGACTATTTATGAATTTTCTGTCATCTTATGTTTTTAGCACAATGTATTATAATGCTAACATAAAAATTAATGATAAATTGTGAAATAATAGAAATTCCATAGAAAGTCTCACTTTGAGAGTAAAATTAGCATTTCTCTATTCTGATTTTACGTTGTTTTTGCAAAGTATAAACATCCATCTATTCCTTTGTCTAAGGAAAGGAAAACATTTCTCCATATATTATACAGACTAAACTTTTACTTATTCCTTTAACCCAACTGACCTTTTCTACTTGCTAGCCTTTGCCAGGTGGGCAAGTCCGCGATCCACCACGTGGACCAGTAAAAGATAAATGCCTAATCCTATCGGACTTTTGAAATCTTCAATTAGTGGAGCCCTACAAACGGCAAAAAACCAGAAATGGGCATATTATCAATGGTCTCTTTCTTGACAACGAAGTCTCCCGCCAAAAACATGCTATTGATTCAAGGAAGAATGCCCATGCTACTCATTCTGCATACTGTTTGAGAATAATGGTGCAATCAGAGTCAAAGAAGGGGATGTGAGACATGTATCATATTTATATGCAGAAGCGGATACACGTATATGTTATGAATACATTTAAACGCAAAGAAATGATTTTGTACACCATTTTTCTCACTTTAACAAATAAAAAAGGATCATTTGAAAGAATTAAAAGGGAGTATACGGAAATCACTTAGTTAGACATAAACTTTTTGGAAGCGAAATCTAAAAATGTTCATGTAAAATGGAGATAGTGGGAGAATGTGCTTAGCTGTAGGGATGGCAACAGATCAGTTTGGGAACGGAAATGCTATATCCATTCTCATAACCACAAAAATTAACCATATCCATTTTTTCCTATAACTTCTATTTCACAAAATTTGTTTCGTATTTTTTTAATTCTATTTTTTTCCTATAACTTCCTAAGCCATTATACAACATTAAATTAAATTAAGTAACATAAAACAACATTATTAAACAATATGAAACAATATTAAATAACATTAACCAACATAAAAATTATACAACATAAAAAAAACATTTAACAACATGAAAGTTAAACAACATTTAAGTTGTAGTTTTATAAAAAATAAATTATGTTTGGCCCTATGGCCTTTTAGCCCTCGGTTGGAGACGGTTTTTTGTGACAGGGCTAAAACGAGTCCTCTGGCCCTTTGGCCCTCGGTTGGAGATGGAGGCAAATATGGTTATGTATTGTTAATTAAAATATTAATATCTTGGAGGGCCAAATGGCTAAAACGAGCCATCTAGCCAGCCATCAGTTGGAGATGGCCTAACCATCGAGTATTATCCATAACCATACCCACCGGATAATGGATTTCCCATCGGTTAACGGTTATATCCATCTTCATTAATATAAAATATATATTCGCCCAATTGACGCATGATAATTTAGTAAATATTAATTTCGTCATTAAATATTTGATGTATAAAATGATTTAATTAATGGATCTTGTGAAACATAAAAATTAAAGCTAAACATTGATAATGTTGGTTGATCTTTGATATCTCATATAAATACTATTAAATTCTCATAGATTTTGATTCATATCAAAACTTTTGAACTTTGCCACAAAATAAAACTCACACAATGTAGTTTTCGTATTCCTAAGGTAATGAATTCGGTGAATAATGAAATACATATATATACATATAATTATATTATATATTATTCGGTTCGGATTCGGGTACGGATATGGATTGGGAACCCCTATAACCATATCCAAAACCATAACCGAATAATATTCACGGTTTTTTCCCATACCCAAAATGTACCCGAATTTTCATACTTAAATCTAATCTATTCGGATGGTTATCCATGATTATTGGGCTTAACGGTTAGAATTGTCATCCCTACTTAGCTGGGTAGAGTCCCTAGAGGGTCGGTAATATTTGTCCCACAGCCAGCCATAAAATTGATGGGCAAAGACCCAGAAAAGGAAAAAAAGACCGACCTTTGTGGACCCCTATGTAAAAACATTTGCAATATCGCTACATGAATATATTAGATACCCTTTAAAAGTTTTAAATATTTTAGAACAAATACGTACGTGCATATATGTAACGTACAATCCCAGGACCATGCTTGAATTCAAAAAGAAAAGATCCCCTCCGTCTTCGATCATCTTCCACCATCGTGCCTCCACTTTGTCATTTTTCAGCCTTGATTGAAACTTGAAAGTGAAACAGTTCATTTTTTTCTTGGCCTGTCTGCCTCGACTTATATGTGCGTGGTTCATATATAATCACTTTATTATCTTTTGACGCTTAGCTAGGTTACTGTTATGCTGGTATGATCGTCACCTTTGACAAATTTCACGCGGTTTTATCAGAATTTAGGTCCATTTGGTCCCATCTTCATGGGATGCATGTAAAAAAAAGTTCAGCATGCATGTATGCCTTCTTATGTTTTTGGTCGTCAATTACCTTATTAATATTATACGTTTAATTTCTAAGCTATTGCAAATCTGAAACCAGTAGGGCATGCTTTGGCACATCATATATATATACTAGATTTGAAGATGGTATGTGTTTGTGTATGAATGGTTACGATTTCAACGTTGCACATGACAATAGGTGGTCTCGTCCCTCTCAATTCAATGCCCTGCGGGTAACCTAGAAAACTTTGGATGAAAAAACTGAATTTGACAAAGTCTATGCATTTGCCTTTCCCCACATTCATAATCTAACAAATAAAATAGTTTATTGATAGATATGAATTTTGAGGATCAAAAGTCATAATTGCAATAACATTCTTTCAAAAAAAAAAAAACATATCTCTCCTTTGTTATTTAAGTTTAAATTAAACACTTCTACCTTATTCATCATTAACCAATGCACTCATTTGTATAATAAAAAATGCTCATATTATATTCTTCATTTCTTTTATGAGTAAGGTTAAAATGCTATATATTGTAAGAAGTTATAAGCACAACCATGTGTAGAGTTACAGTTACAGTTAGAGAGTACATGCTTCGTGACTAAAGTCGAAGACTTACCTGAGGAAGAAACAGCCGTGGCAGCTAGAGTTTCGAGTATAGTCTTCTATGCTCAAACTGCCGAGAGCCCTAGCTAACAAGTGGGTTTGTAGCAAGGACCTCCTATTATAGTGATTAAGATCCCCATATATAATCTGACCTATTACTGATTATTAGGGATTGCTAAATTACAGGATAATATTATAGTCCTATATGGTATTGAATTCTTGTGTAACCAAAACGTCTCTTGATTTCCTCAACACCACAATTCCTTGACCGAGCTACTTGGGCGTCAAGAAATCATAAAACCACATCCTTTGACACTCACAAACTTACATATACATTGTCTAAATGAAATCTATAGTTTTGTTTAAAAAAACAAAAACAAACATGTATTTATGCTACCAAACTATACAAAACAAATAGCCAAATAAAACATATCAAATCGAAGGAAAGACTTTCCTTTCGTTTCATAAACCCTAATTATACTCATTCCACTAGGGCACTTAAACCTTAACATAAACCAAAACCAAAATCTTGCAAGGTATAATGTTGTCTGCAGTGGAGCTTAATTTGGTAGGGAAGAGAGGCCCAAGTTCCCAAAGAGATAGATATTTGATTAGATGGGGTGTGGGCACTAGGGCTTCCCCCTTACCCCTTCATTATATTTTGCATATTATTTTCATAAAACTCTCATCATATATGGGTCGTTACTCGTTAGTCATCACCGTCATCCCAACTGAGCGGCCACCCAATCAATTACTACGCGCCAAGTGTCCCCCCGCTCTCCCTGCCCTGCTTTAAGTCTTTTTCCCCTTCAAAGCAAAAAAAATAGAAAATGAAAATCATGGGCCAATTTTCAGGCTCCCATTCTCAACAAAAGGGCATTTGGTGAATCATTAGCTACTAAAGATTCAATGAGCTTATCATAACTTACTTTTGCTTTGGCCTTATCTTACAGTGCCGTGTCAAGAGGGAGAGCTATTCTAGCTTTTAAATTGTTATGCTTTTCATCATTTCATTTTATTTTCGCTAAGAATGATGATTTTAATTTTATTAAAATGGGCAAATTGTATACAGACACACACACGTATACGTATTTACATTATTAAATATTCTTAAAAAATTAATTTTTCACACCTCTTTTCTCTTCTTAAAAATACTAATTACTTCTGACATTTAAATTAAAATCCATTAATCAACTAAATAGGTTGTCCAGATGAAAAAAAAAATATGCATGTGGATCAGTTCGCTTCATTTTATGTTATTAGCTATCTCGTCCTCCTCTTCTTTTGACGTACATATAAACGAGTTTGTATATAATTTGAGTTTTCACATAACCGTGTATAAAAAAACGAAACTATATATTCCTTACTTTTGTGTAGTAGCGATTGAGAGTTTAAATCTCACATCGAGAATAAAAGGAATATTGCATGTACTTAACTTCCATACATGCTCCATGTATTGCATGTACTTAACTTCTACACATGTTCCATGTCACTCAATTCGTGAGGATGTGAAAGTTAAAAAGTCACATTGGTGAAAGAAGAAACTTTAAAAGACTTATAAGAAAAGTTGGGGTTTCACCATAAAACCAATTGGCAATATGAGAAATAGTTAAATTACTTATAAGCACATGCAAGATCCCTTTTTCCTTCGATATGGGATTCATACTCTCAACCACCGGGCCGTTACGTGTGACGAATTTTCAAGCTTAGCACATGGACAATACATATCAGGTGACAGAAAGCATGTATGGCTGTTGAGCTTTACACAAGGGACAACTTGCTTTGATACCATGAAGAAAGTTGAGTTCCACCATAAAAAACTAACTGGCAATTTGGGGAGTAGCCCAACTTTCTTATAAGCCATTAATTACAAAATTTCTCCTTTTATCAATATGAGACTCTTTAATTTTCACATCCTCACACTAGCATATATACGAACTTTCCAACACCAAAAGAGGGGCAAAACATTTACTAACTTTGCTTTATGGGTTTGTTGAGCTCGTTTGCTCCTGATTAAAACTACATCTCTGATTTCTTCTTCTACCCTTTGCCGGGTTAAAAGTTCGATTTTGATTAAACAATTTCTACATACCTCCCACGAAAAGGGTCCATAATCAATCCTTTTGATCACAATTTTCAAAGAATATAAAAGAAAAGGCAAGGAAAAGAAAAGGAAAGAGAAAATAAATTTAAAAAGTTTTAAAACACTTTTCTCCAAAAAAAAAAAAAAGTTTTAAAACACTAAAAAAGAAAGAAGTTCGTCTAAAACACTTTATTAATATTTAACAATTTGTAATAATATATAATACAAACACTAGTTAAGTTGGATATATAGATAATGTACATATATAAGAAGGTTAATTATAATTAAACATGTTTAGGCCCCTCGGCATGAGTAAAGACGTGTGCACTTGAAACATTATGTATCCCTTTGTCACTTGGTCTAAATATTTTTCGGAAAGTAATTAGTCAAACAACTTGACTTGCCAAACTGCTTGCCCTTTTCAATAAAACGCACCGTGCTTAATTCTTTGGTAATTAAGTACATGTTAATTCGTCTTGTTGTTTGTGTTAGAGGGCCCGATTTGGGATTGGCTTAGCGCTCCCTTAATGTATTTTCTTAACTAAATCAAGCTAGACTTATCGAAAAGATGACATGAAGGTTGAAAAAGGCTGAAAAAGAGAGAGTGATTTACCCTACAAACAAAGTTTGATGTTGAATAGTTAATCAACAAAAGCACCAAGAAAGAGTACAAAATAACTTTTTACAATTTGTCCTTTATAATTTCATTCTTTACTTCTTAGCAAAATTCCCTGGTCTTAAATTTGCAGTAGTGTCGTGTTGCTTTCTCCAGTTTGTAATGAGTAGGAGCCGCGCATTCAATATAGAACTTTGAATGCAGATATCAAGAGAGCTCTTGAATCCTATGTTGCCAATTTTACAAACAAGTTCCCGATAAATTAAAAACATACACGCATATATATATAAATATATATATAAGAGCACTCAAGTGTTAATCAGTTAGTAAATTAATATGATTTGGGGAACTTTGACTCTTAAAATACAGTAAACATTAAGGTCTAGCATGCATATCTACCACCTTCTAGGGTTTGTTTTTGAAATAACAACTAAAGGATGATACTATTTCATGGGTGGCAAAATAGTCCTTGACTGCCGATCCCATGTAAAATGAAAAGGAAAAAACACGGGCAAAGGCCCCATGTGCGGAAGAAAAAGTTTGGAGCATATGGAAAAATTTTATCTATTTTTAGCTTTATGTGAACGTTGCGGTTCTTATTGCTTGGGATTCCTACATGCTTGTGTGCTGTGGGAACCCATTTTGGATATTAGAGCCACCTTTTCAAGAGAGCCTCTGGATTTTATCTTCCCTCACTTTCTCTCCGTATCTTTAACATAAACTATGCTTTCTTGTGAAGAGAAAGGGTTTCAGGAATCCTATGCCCTTCCTTAATTATATTCCCATAGTTTGGTTCTTATTGCTATGTCCCTTTTAAGGGAATGAGATCCACTCCGGATCTATATGTCCGGAGCCTGTGGACCAACTTATTAAGAGATTTGGTCCATTCAAGAGAGCAGAAAGAGATCCGGACTGTTCAAGTTTTTGAATTTTTATGAAGTGAGTCAGTGAGATGGATTAATAGGAGCCGCATGATTGAAATTGAGTGATATGGATCCCTTGGTCCGTGAACTCCTAACACAGAGATCCAAAGTTGATCCTTTTTAAGATTACAAGATTCCCATCCCATGCCTATGTTATACTCATTCTATAAAATTCTACATATTGGTATAGCTAGGGTTTCTTTGAATACTTACTATTTTCCCTAATTAAACTTATTAGAGGTTAATGAATTTATAGTTCAAACTTAATGTTTTGACCATTTCATGATAATCGTAAATGATCGATGCAGTCCAACACCAGATATAGATTAAACAAGTTTCACTGCTTAATGCACTAAATTGAAGTGTTACCTTTATTTTAATTAATGAAATGAAGCTATGAGCTTTTCTTTAGTCTTAATTTATTTAACACCCATTGTTTGATTCATGATGGAGAATTAGAGATGCTTGATGACCTACCTAGCTATATATATGATCGACCTCAGAGTCTAATTATTTAAGATATTTAGGAAATTAGGTGCTAAACAAAGACTAAGACCAGTTTGATTTGAATTGCAGCCCCCCCCTGTGATTTGGATGATATTGTAATCTAAGGTAGAAATTCATATTAATCAAAAAAGGATTTGGTTGCTCTAGTCAAGCCCACAGCTCCACTACTTGAATTTCCCGCCACAATGTTGGAGTGTGTTTAAGTGGAGAAATTTTTAGTTGTGACGGGAATACGAATGGTACATCACGTGTTTTTATGCAAGTGGTGAAAATTTTAAATTTTAAGTTATTAACCTTTTAACACACATAACACACAATTTATATAGAAACACGTGGTGCACCACCTCGTGTAACAGTCACACTGAAAAATCTCTCGTCTAAGTGACCTGGAACTTGTGGAAATACTAGATTGACAAACTAATGAGTATTTCGATTAGAATAATACTCCTTGTGTTTGTGCGTGCGCTTTCTCCATTGATGTGGAGAGATTTTTCAGTGTGACTGGAATATGAAGTGATACATCACGTGTCACTATATCAATGGTGGAATATGTGTGTTAAAAAGTTAATAACTTAAAAAATACAATTTCCCACCATTTATATAAAAACACGTGATGTATCACCTATGTTCCCGTCACAATGAAAAATTTCTCATTAACGTGGCAATGTGGCATTAACTTTCAAATCCTTTTTGTTTTTATATAAACAACTTTTGTTTATGAAATTTTCTCATCTAACAAAGTAAAGATAGATGCCACTAAACTAAATGATAAGTTCATTTTTTTATATATATGCTAAGCATTTTTTTGGTGGGATTCTTTATGTGTAGAACAGATGACTAAGTCCAACTCGCAGCTTCGTCGTGATATATGGACAATGCATTTGAGGCCACAACTTTAATTTATTAGGTCAAAACTGAAAGGTTTCAAGTTATGTTAGTGTTTTAGGTAGCTAAATAAACATCTTTAACTTTGCTATTACGATTGTCATTTAATGTTAAACTTTGAGGTTTCTCTCATATTTTTCACAGTGGACACCTCATTTCTATGTTTTAAGATTATTTTTTAAATTTCCATTGTTTACTACGTTGCATAAATAAGGCTTATTTATTCGGAAGAACTTATCCATGTTTTGTTGCTAACAAAAATGAATTTAGGAAGTTGGTTCCTGATCATCAAAAAATGTGAAGCTACTGTTAGATTCAGAAACAAGTGTGGCCAATATATATAAATAAAACCTGCAAAGGGCTAAAGGGGGCCTGAGGGTTAAGCACACTCTGTCATATATAATTAGGAATGGGGGTCTCTCTCTCTCTTTAGCTTCTTTCAATAAAGATGGTGTTTTTTCAGAGAGGAGCTTTGCTCACCTAACTGGGAGGTCCTCCTTCTGCCTCGCGACTTGACACCACCTTCCACAACTCTTTCATTCTTTCGGATCCTTACCCCCCAAACCCACACTCATACATGTGTTTGCTTTTTCTGAGGAAACCAAATCAAGAGAAATGGCAGAAAAAGAAGAAGAGAGAACTGCAATCTATATGGTCAAAAGTTTTCCAATGGAGCAGTATAACCCTAGCTTGATGATCAGTTCCTTTTGTGACCCGCCCGAGCATGTAGGGATATGACAAAGCTATGGGAGAAATTTTTGTTTATAATGTACCATTTCACATATTATATATAATATGGATGAGTGATATTGTTAATATTTTTTACTTTTAGAATATATTAATAAAAATAAATATACATGTTATAATTTAAGTAAAATAATAACACCATGTAGAAGAATTCCAAGTATACTGAAAAGTCTCAATAATATATAGAAACTAAATAAATCGAACTGGCAAAATGTGTCAGCTGTCCTACAAAAAAACCCTACTAGGAGTACGGATTATTTTTCTTGAAAGATTAGATTGGGAGTGTCGATTATTATTACTAGGGACCATAATGTATTGCTTTCATTTGGTAGCCATGGATTAGGACCTTAATTGGTAGACCAATGGCATTGAGTGAAGAGTGATGCACACTTCCACTGTCACAATATTTCAAATTGAAATTCCATGCATTGTCATGTTCTCAAATATAGAAATATTTTTTAAAGCTACCTTAACAACCTTTTTTCAAAAGAACTGGTTTACTTCATAACAAAAATGCTTACATATATATTGCTTGCCATATATAATATATATTTCGCATATTTCTGGCTTAGTCGATCGGCATGCCATATATGTATGTACATATGTGCGTGGTGCACCTTGGTTACGTATGTGTCCTACGATACATGCATGGTTGATGGATGCTAGTCGAAATGCTGGCATGCATGGGTGAAGACGTCATGAAAAAACCAAGGATTAATTAGGGCTAGCTAATGAAGTTTTACTAATTAATTAAGATCTTAATTCTTGATCATATTTGAGAAACTTCAGAAAAGGTCTCCAAAGATCGTACATCCTCAACCCCACTCGATTCGTGTCACTCATTATTCCTGGTGGATGAGGGAATATTAAAAGCTGAGGTAAAGATCGATGCTGGTGGTGACTGGTGACAGACAAGCTCAAACAAAGAAGGGGATTGTAGGACTAAACTCTAAGTACTGCTGCAGGAGCCTGGGGATATGAACACTGTTGGTTGTGTTGGATGATTGCTCACTTTTTTGCCGTGTTCAACTTTTTATGAGTTTTTGTCAGAGCCTGTGAAATTTCATAGCTCCTCCCACATACATTCATGTATGTGATTGAGTATCCCAGTTGGTTTATTTGATTGAGGGTTTTAAAAGTTTATTTATAACTGAAGTTCACGTCTGTGAAAATCAATGATTCCCTCGCAAAGTCCCCATTGGGTCCCCAAGGAGCACTATAACTGAGTCACAAATCAAGTTGCAAGATCATGTTTGATGTCTCTTTTCTTCACCCAATTACTACATGGAATTTTAATTCTCATTGGCCTTGTAAAATAAAACATCGATCGAGCCAGCAAGACACGGTCGCGTGATGATACTAAGAAAAAAGAAAGAAGAAAACAAGTAAGAAAAAAGAAACCGTATACAGCAGAAAATATGGGGCTAACAAAAACAGACGTTCCCCCACAGCCGAAGGCTATAAAATGCATGTGGGCTTACGGGATATTGACGTGCAGACCCTGTTTATGAACAAAATATTCGGTCTCCACTTACCAGCCATGCGTAGGCCATGCATGTCAGCAACCAGCCTACTCAAAACCAACTTTGAACATGCATGTTTACGATAAGTGAAAATCACAAGTTAATCATGCTGTAATCACATGTGATTAATTAATTGCTATGATTTAACTCATCTCCAAGACTCCAATTCCCAAACTCTGAGCAGCACGTCTACCAATTGGTCTTGTGATAAAGGAAGACGACTTCCATAGAACCCGACGCTACGGTGACGAAACGTTAAACCCGTTTCATAAAAGTCATTTTCATAATTGAGATTGTAAACATTATAGTTAGTCTACAACTACAAAAATTTGGTAGCTGGTGTGGTAAAGACATAGATGGACACTAATAAGGCAAATTAAAAATGAAATAATATATTTGAGATTTGAGAGTGACAGAATTAAAGAAGCTTTATTTTTACATATAAAAGAAGTTAAAACGAGAAAAAACAAATATTGAAGTGATAGGACGTGAAACCTAATGAGTATATAAATATATATATGGTGACCCATCAACAGTTTAAAATTAGCCAAGGATAAGATTTTGGGGCTATTTTTCTGCTTTTGCGTTTTCATTTGCAGACAATTAATGGCCAATGGCTCATCAGCAGCACCTCCACCCCACGCTTGTATTTGGGTGGGCCAAGATAAAAGTTAAAGTCTGACAAAGCGGGCCTTGCCACGGTTCAAAGGCCCATAACTGGCCTGGATACTCCAAGCTAACTAACAATTTTGTTTTTTGTTTTGATATGATTAAGGCATACTACCGTATTGAGTGGGACTTTCTGGAAGTTGTCATGGTTCGGATGGGGTTCAATCGGTGGTGGATTGATATGGTGATGGGGTGCATTTCTACGGTCGATTTCTCGGTCCTCATAAATGGTCAACCTGGGAAACGTTTCAGGCCATCTTAGGGTCTAAGACAGGGAACTCATTTGTCTTCGTACATGTTCCTTATTGTCACGGATGTGCTCTCGAGATTAATCCATGGGGCAGTAGAGGAGGGATTTATCGAAGGAATTAGAATCAGCCTGAACAGACCACTCATATCCCACTTATTGTTTGCCGACGACACTCTCATCTTCCTCCGAGTCTCTCTGGTTAACTGTCAGAACATGGTGCAGCTTCTAAACGACTATTGACTAGCATCAGATCATGAAGTAAGTATGCATAAATCCTCTATTTTCTTTGGGGCTAACAACCCAATTGGGCTCCGTGACGAAGTGTGCAATATTATGGGTATGCCGCAGGTGGATGACCTTGGGAATTATCTGGGCATTCCAACTATTTGGGGAAAATCGAAAATGGAGGCCCTGGCATTCGTAAAGGATCGGGTGATGGCAAAGATCCAAGGGTGGAAACATGGTTTCATCTCTCAAGTCGGTAAGGAAATGTTAATCAAAGTTGTTACCTAAGCAATCCATGCTTATCCCATGAATATTTTCTATTTCCCCGACAATATATGCAACGATATTGATGCCGCGATCGCTAATTTCTGGTGGGGACAAAAATGGGGTAAGCGGAAAATCCATTGGGAGAGTCAGCATGCTTTGGGTTTGCTAAAATAGGAGAGGGTATGTGGTTTCGGAACCTGAAGGATTTTAACCTTTTTTTATTAGCGAAACAATGTTGGCGTCTACTACATGAGCTCGAGTCATTGTGAGCCTATATTTCCCCAATTATCTTTCCTCAATGCTCACAAGGGGGAAGGGCCTTTTGGGCGTATACTAGCCTTCTTGCAGGTAGAGAAATTATTGCAAAGGGCTCGCACTGGCAGATTATCGGTGATGATCATGTTAAAGTTTGGATGGATCGTTGGGTTTTGGCATTGGGGACAGGACACCCAGGTCTCGTCCCAGGAGTTATGATGGACCCCAAAATGCAAGTATCATCTTTAATTGACACTCATTCTCGGACTTAGTAGTTGGAGGCAGTTAAATGTCAGGTGGCTTAGGTTGATAGACAATCGATTCTGGATACTCCGATTGGTGCCCTCGAGCAAATGGGTTAGTTGGACCCACAAGATTAACCATCAGATGCAAGCTCTTCGCCTTTCTTCGTCTGCGGTTGTTGACTTAGGTGTTTAGAAAAGACTCTGGTCCATGTCTAGCCCTCCAAAAAATTAAACATTTTTTGTGAAGAGCAATGCGGGGGGCTATCGCTACAATAATCTTTTCTGGCACAAGTGTGCTCATTCCCTAATTTACCCCATTTGATCAGAACAAGAGGAGTCCATTAAGTAAGCATTTGGTTTGGGAGCGATTTGGGTTTGAGAATTGAAAAGACCTAGGTTTCTACTATTTCTACTAGCTCGAAAGATTATGGATCAACCATCCGGGGCAGAAGGAGGATAGGAGGAAAACATTGGCCTATATTGCGTTTAGTTGCTGGTCCATCTGGAAGGCACATTGTGAGGCGATCTTCAATTCCCGACAACTATCCCCGACGAAAATCATCTTTGCTATTTCCATGGTGGCCTCATCCTTCTTGGAGGCAAGCTCGGGACAAGGTAGTGCGCGAATAATGGTGACAAATGGGCTCGATGCTTCTCTAAGATGGTTTCCGCCGACGCACGATGTGGTTAAAGTAAACGTGGATGCTAGTTGGAAAGGATTAAAGGGGACTGCCATATCGGCGTCCTAATTCGTGACTCTGCCTATCGTTGCTTGGTTGTGAGAAGAAGATAAATGAGGGCCCCAATGTGTTGGCGGCAGAGGCGATGGGGATTTTGGAGGGTTGTGTGACAACTAAATAGAGGGGCTTCGAGAATATTATGGTGGAGTCGGATTTGAATGAGCTCATTTCTTGGTTGAACGAAGGTATTGATCAAGGAAACTGGGAGGTCTTCCTGACCCTATGTGAGATTTGCAGAGAATGTGCAAATTTTAGGTCGTGTGACTGGTCTTGGGTACTGAGAACAACTAATTGAGCAGCGGATTTTGTGGTGTCATATGTGGGAGCGGAGATGTACGACTTAGTCTTGGTTTAACAACCCTCATCTTCGTTTGTTCAAATTCTAAACAAGGATGGCATACCTTGCCCTCCAACTTATGTAACACCCTGAAAATTTAAATATATGAATTAGATATTCATAATTATAAATATGTCGAGAAAATCGAAAATGAATCGATTTATGGATATAATAGAGAAATTTTAAAATTTTATTACTGAAATTTATTATAGTTTAAGTCGAAAAGTTTATTGATAGGTGGAAAGACTAAAATGCTTCTTGTTGGTTCAACGTAAATATATGAGGACGCATTATATCCTCATATGTTTTATCGTATATCTTGACACATTTGGATGGAAGATGATCTCATGAGCATGTAGACGAAAATCGTTCGTCAAACGAAATTATAATGAATGAAATAGAAGTGAGCGAAGATAGGGGCAAAAGGGTCTCTTTCCTTTGAATCTGGAAGATTCCGGATTTGTGGAACCTTGCTTTGATGAAAAGAAACCACAGGATTGAGGAAAAAAAAAAAGAAAAGAAGAAAATGAGAGGACCAGTAAGGGGAGTAGAGAGGAAGACGGGGCCAATCGAGAAAGGGGAAGGAGAGAAAGGTGAGAAAGGGAGAAGGGGGAGAGAGAAACTTACGGGCCGGGTCACAGTTGGACCGCGAACCCGATGGCAAGGGGACGAAAATTGTGATCCCCGACGCAAAATTCAGAGTTTTCCGGTAAAATAAATACCCCTAAACACTACCACAATACTCCATGACCTTCCTTCTTCTTATTACACCCCAAAAATCAAGAGATTTGCCTTTGAACTTTGGAAAAACCGCACCGGTGGGTGCGGCGGGTTTTGCTCGAGATCCATCAATTTTGAAAGGATTTCATCAAATTAATACCACCATTAAACTCCCCTTGAGACCTGGAGCAAATCCCAAACAACTATAGGGGCGGTGGAGCACCATAGGTGACAGATTAAGACTACCCAAATTCTAGGGTTCAGGTTGTTTGTGGCCAAATTCAGGCGTTTCCCGGCCAAATTAGACTTTGGCCCAGGTATAAAAGTTGTTCTCCATGGTTTGCTTTACATTTATGTAAAATTTAAGAATTTTTAGAAATAGTGATATTTTCCGACGAGTCGAGGTAGCCAACCACCACTAGTGATGGTGCATGAGCCGACGCTTGCGGCGGCCCTAGCCAGGGAGCCGACATTGTGTTTTAATGCGAGTTTCGTTATTCTAATTAGGCTTGTGAGACCTAACTGTTGTGGTTTGGATATTAATACGATTATGGTATATGTTGGATTAAATGAATATATTCGGATTTGGTTTAAATTTTGGAAATGTGAACTACGAATGGCTTGATCCCTGTTTAGGGTACGTAGGCAGTCTAACAAGACGTTAGATGCAGCCATACAATAAGTGAGATTAAATCATCGAGAATTAATATTTAGATGGAATTTTGATCTAAGAGAAGGAAATGGTTCTAAATTTGAAGTGGAATTGTGTGTTTTGGTAAATGATAAATGGTTATGGATTACGTGGAATGAAGGAAATTATTTGGAGAATGATGACTAATGATAGTGAATTCAAATGTTAATTTAAAGATATGTTTTGACATTTAAGAAAATATGGATAGATTGTAAGAATTCTAATTATTGACTTAGAGGAATGTGATTAATGAAATAAATTAACTATGATTGTAAGTTGGGCCTACTATAATTAACTGCCGAAAACATATATTTCGGGGGCAGGACGTGATAACTTAGCTTTTGTTTTGACGTGATTAAGGTGACATGGGGAAGCCTCTGTGTCGTAGCTTCTACCTTATTCTCGTTTATGTTTGATGTTGTTGGCCGATGGTGGCCTTCTGTATTCCTATTGGCTTCAGCCCTGGTTAATGATATATTCCAGTTTTTTCAAAAAAAAAAAAAAAACAATTTGGATTTTTTTTATCTTCAAATTTTCTTGATTTTTCTATTTACAGGTCTCAGTAACAGGTGTTGAATCACTGGTCCCATCAATCGTAAATCCAACATTTGTTAAGTGCAAGTCATCGTCTAAGTTGAATTTTTTTTCAAATTTTATGTATGTATGATTGAACAAGCGTTTCTCTGAATTTTCTGTATGTCTACAAAAAATTACCTCAACTATTAGGTCATTAACAGTTTCATACCTTGTCTTTAAAAAGTTTCAATGTCATACATTATCTTCGAATTTGTTGCAATGTCATACCTTCCATCAGTTGACTGTCCGTTCCTCAGTTAAATGCTGATGTGTCATAAAGCGGGGCCCACTTTTATTAAAAAATTAATAAATATTATTAAAAACTTAAAAAAATCATTTAATATTTTTAAAATATTAAAATAATAATTATTTAAAAAAAAAAACAAACAAACAAACCATCAGTTTCGTCTACTCATCCCCATATTCTTATTCTCTTCTCCCCCATTTTCATCTTCTTCCCCCGACCCCTACATGCAATCCAGTTTGTCTTCCCCCTGCACCAGCACCCACCCTTGCACCCGCACCCACCATCTTCCCTCCTCTACACACCCCACTCCTTAAATCCACACCCATTCCTCCCATTTTCTCCATGCCCAGGTTCTTCATCTGCGGAATTGGCTTGGCGAAAGGGGTTTCCTGATTCAACCTCACGAACCCGGCGATGGTGTTAGACTGGATCTAGGTTTTTTTTTCTCTAGGTTGTAGGTTGAGGGTCGGGGGAAGAAGATGAAGATGGGGGAGAAGAGAGGAGGAGGAGAAGGGAAGATGAACTGATGGTTTTTTTTTTCTTTCTAGGTTGCAGGTGGGGGAGTCGGGGGAAGAAGATGAAGATGGGGGAGAAGAGAAGAAGAGGGAGGGGGTAGATGACGGATGGTTTGTTTTTTTTTAAAATTAATTATTATTTTAATATTTAAAAAATATTAAATGATTTTTGTTAAGTTTTTAATAATATTTATTAATTTTTTAATAAAAAGTGGGCCTCGACTCATGCCATGTCAGCATTTAATTGAGGAACTGACAGTTAACTAACGGAAGGTATGACATTGCAACAAATTCGAAGATAAGGTATGACATTGAAACTTTTTAAAGACGATGTATGAAACTATTAATGACCTAATAGTTGAGGTAGTTTTTTGTAATTTACCCAAAAACAAATTATGGGCATCCTAGATTATATTGTGATGGAAATGATTTTTACCCACTGTTTTACTCATTAAATGCAAAGATCATGCGATTGTGATTTATTAAATACATATATTCTCATAAATTATATATGCTCATCAAATGTTAATTATATTAAATGTAAATGACAAAAATAAATAGAACCTACGAAAAAGTGAGTGAACGTCATATAGGGTGGTAGATCTGCGTCGTGCCCAATTTCAGTCCATTCTCGAAGGACCAGGATCCTCTCTTGAGCAGTTCCCTAGGGATCCCGCAATCTTGTCCGTTCATTTTATATCGTGCGGTCAGTTTTCGTTAGGTACTATTTATATTTGAATTTTAAATTTTAAAATTCAAATAATTTCTAACAGCACGATATACGATGAACGGACATGATTGCGGGATCCTTAGGATCCCTAGGGAACTGCTCAGGAGAGGATCCTGTTCCATTCCCGAATATGGTGATTCTAGGAGCAACCCAAAATTTTATCTTGACACCTTATGATTGCCTATCGACCACATACAAGGTTAAGTACACACGTGTACAGGTTGACGTGGCTCAAGCCATATTAGCTAGAACAGATATGCTCATAACTCGAATTCAAATTTACTTCACTGATCGTAATTTAGACTAGTTAAATATCACTGGTATGAAAAAACAAAGCACTACACTGAACTTAGGCCCAAAAGATTCCTAAACAACCAAAATACATTTCCATTCAATTTCATAGTCATCGGTTCAAGTATTTGCACCTTTAAAAATTCGAAATCAGATAATTTAGATCCTTATATGTATGGTACTCTCAATCTTCAAAGTGTAAGAGAAATTGATTTAGCATACCTTTGAAAATTCTTAAACAAGAAAAAGAAACGACATCAATATTTTTGCATGAAATTAAACCTTGTAATAATTAAATTAAATTAAATTAAAAGCCTTTGGCTCCCGTTTCCTTCAATACGGCGGGCTTTTCAGCCAAAGAGAGGCAATTCTTGGCGATCTCTCTGAACTTGGGCACACTCCTCAGGTCAACCTTGGTGCCGTCTCTGAGGGTGATGATAATATCACCCCACTCGCCGATGAAACGTGGCACCACCTGGACATCCTTGATCACCTTGTACGAGAAATCGCTCCTATCCTGACCCGTCAGTCCCGAGATTACCGTTACCCGCAGGTTGGTAAACCTGTACCTAAAAAACAATGCCCTGAAGACGGCAGCTAAAGTCAAGGGCAGCCAGAGAAGAGTGAAACCCAGGATAAGGTTGGCGAGGAGGTCACCGTAGTGGGCTCCGCCATCGAAGTAGATGGTTTCCGTCGTGGGTTTGTCGGTTGGGGTGGACACGTTGAGTCTGGTGACTGGTCTGTTTGAACTGAGAGTGTTGGTTTTGGTGAGGGAGTTAGGGAAGGGTAATTTAGAGGAGAGTTGTAGAGAGTGGTGGTGGTGGGGGAGAGAATGGGGGTGGAGGCCATTGGGCTTATCAGCTAGTGGTTAGAAGTTTGAGAAAGAGAAGATAGAGAAAAGGGAAGGAGGCAAATATGGATTGGGTTGGTTGGTCGTAGATGGAAAATTGTGTGTTTCAGATTTTTTGGGTGCTCTAAATTTTACTTCAATGGTTTAAACTTTATATATTTTAGTACATTATTTATAAATTATTTTTCTAATAATATCATTTGTTATTGTACTTATTTTACCGTTAAATTGAGATCGAACAATATGTTACTCCAAATTTTTTTTTTCTGACCATTGGATTTAGGAGGACAAGACTTATCAACCATTTTAATGACGCAAAATGAATAAATCCAAACAAAATCCTCACTTAAGTGGTCCTTTACTACAATGGTGAGAATGTGTTAAACCGTTGCATGACGGTGTGGGTACAAACTTTGTCAGTGACTAATCTAACAAAATCCATCGTTTAACAAAAAAATTAAATTAAATTAAATTAAATTAAATACCCTTCGCTTTTGTAGCCTTATTTGGGCCCACCATAAAATTAAATGCAGTTGGACCAAACTTGCATACAAATTCGAAGACAAACGGGCAAAAGCCCAAAGTTGTATAACATCAGAGTAATAGGCTTAGGCCCAAACTTAATTTTCTTGCCTCTTTAACACCCAAATTTTCTATTAATTAACCTAATTATTTTAAAGAACTATTATTAGCATTCCGAAAATCTCATTTTGCATTCTCACAAGTTTTTTTTTTTAATATATAAATTTTGAAGTGCAAAACAAGAATTTTGGAGTGTCAATAACAATACCCTTATTTTATTAAATTTATACTTCAATTTTGTCTCTCTTTAATTTTATTTTATTTTATATTTTTCAAATGGTTAGGACCAACTTCCAACTAAGATAAAAATGATTGTTCCATGTGGAATGGTAATACATAGTCCTCCCAGAAATCTAAAATATTTAAGTCGTCTTCTAAAAAGGTCACTGCAAAAATATTATGTTACCCGTTGACAGAGCTTCAAATCCAATCCATGGTAAATCTCAACATAAATAAATACCCAAGGCACTTCCAAACATATTTTAAAACTCAATAATGCATACTTATTTTTTAATTGCACATGTTTTGGTCTCAAAAATGGCAAACATGCTTTTGGGGTTCTCTTATTCTGATGATATCCTAAGTCCAATATTATTAGTTTTCTGATAACAAATGTTGTGCTTAACTCATGGAGAAAATTTGAGTATTAGTCCCTGAATTTTATTCAACTTGTCACAAAAGTTCCATCCTTTATTTGCTTTTTTAAAACCTTTTATTTTGGACGAGAAAAACGATCATTGCTCTACAAAATAACAAGTTTAATATATACTACTCACATATTTTTAATTAACTCTAAAGATCTAATTAAACTAAATTCAAGGATCAATTTTCTAATTTTCTCCAACAAATAAATGTCAATTTATTTGGTTGAGTATATTTATTTAGTTGAGGTTATGAATGTGAGGCCACAGGGGACATGGTCACTTAACGAGTTTTTGTTAACAGGGAATTGTTAATTTCGCCACCACACAATATTTGTGTGTAATGTAAGTTGGCATCTCAAATTGTCAGCAAAATGCCGAAGGTTCCAGCCATGGCGGCCAAACATATTATTTATGGCTTCATCACATGATCCCATGAATTAAAAAGTTAAAAAAATATATCCAACAACATGCATAACAGCGCAGTAATATAATTTTCGTCAACTTAATTAATTTGATATACAGATATGGAGACGGTTATGCAGATTCTGTCACATGTTAATTCGTTGGTTTGTTCTTATGATTACTGGCTAGTTTTAATGATCTGGGTTACTATTATTGGCTATTAGATCCCGTTAATTCTGTTATGACAGTTGCTAGCCACAACTGTAAAATCTATAACATAAGAGATGCTCGTTTGAAAATGACTTTAAAATGAATAAAAAAGTTTTTAGTGAAAATGTTTTTAAAACAAATATTTAGTAAAAATATAATGAATCCTGAAGAAAAAAAAACTTGAAGTGCTTCCTACAAGAAGCATATAACTGTTGCTTATTGCATGAAGCATTTCCAGTACTTTTGGGATCAAATAATATTTTCTCTAAAATCGTTTTTATTCATTTTTTAAACCAATTCCAAACATGTGATAGATTAGGAATTTTGATGACAATTTTGATGTGTTTGATCAGAATAACTAGTTAAACATGTGTTCTTGAGCTTTGAAGTACATTTTCTTTACGCATGTATGCAACGTTGGGCTTAACGGCAGGGTTGTCCGACCTAAATATCGACATGCATGCAAGGTTAGGGTAATACTAATGCACTAGCTAGTAATCTTTGCCAGTCTGGTCAGTACCCACGCTAAGCTGGTTTAGAAGGATTCTCCGACGCCTTGTTTTTTTCTTTTTGACAGAAGCCACAAAGTGTTTCGTTACCAAGAACAATCAAGTACAAAATATATTCTTCAATCTCTTGATCGAGGAGGTCAATCTTACCGTTAAAATTAATTTTAGGCATCAAGACTGTATATACGTCAAGGATTTAGCTTTTGAGCTCAAAATATCTTGGAAAACAGACAGATTTGAGGATGAGGATAAGTGAAATTGTTCCTTGTCAGTTGAAAGTAACAGTTCGAAAATGGACATGTTGGAACTTGGAACTTGGAACGTAAAGCATTACATCTTGGAAAAGAAAAAGGAGATGGAAAGTGCGGGAAGGGAGGTGTATTTTCTAAAAGCAAGTTGTAAAGGGATCCAGGCATTCCTGTGGGAGGTTAGAGTGGGCGACAGTGAGTTCACATGACACTCTTGAATCTTTTCTCTCTCTTTTCCCTGTATAAAAACTAAGGTGACAATTTGGGTCGATAGATCCACATCTTCCTTTGTTTAGATTTTGTGTAATGATGACCTTTCATGTCCCCCACTAATTATATATGGTAGTGGGAAGAGGGACGCTTTAGAATTAGGTGTGGCGTCTTGGTCTCCTGTAACCTCCTTGCACTACCCTTTTCTAGTATTTGTGGTTGGTTGTTTGCCTCTGTGTAGGCATTCATGTATAACTTTGGCATCTTTGCTCGGATAATGCTATATCCTTATTTTTTTTTAAAGGTGATAATTAAAAAAAAATAATGACAAAAAATTAATAAATGTGAATAGAAAGTAAAAATAAGTATGTGAGTGACACTTTCTTATATCTGTATCATAATTATGTTAGCTCACAAATTCAAGAATATGAAAATAATAATACTTTAACTTATATTATTCATCTAAAAATTGATAAAAATGTAATTTTACTAGTACAATGTTAAAAATTCGAACTCACGCCGTGATGCAATGTTAAGGATTCAAACTCATATTGTGATGCGATGTCAGCACTTCTCTCTGTCATTATGGTAGACGACCACTTACGTACAATGTTAGTCGAATAATACTAATTTGTTTAGCCGATTCTATACTTACACAGAATTCAAGTCGTGTAACATGTTGTATTTAAGATTTCTGTCTTTGCAACTAGAGATAGAGAGGCAAGTGGAGAGAGAGATGGAGGTGGTGGTGGTGGTGGAGACAGAGCATAGTTGGGTTTTTGTCCATTACCTGCGATTGTCAGTACATGAAACTTGCCAACGTCCCCTTCACGAGTATGACCTTTTTCCAACTCTGTTTTCTTCCACTCACTTCCATGATTCCATCTCCTTGTCTTCATTTCCCTCTTGGAATGTGTGCTCGATACTTTCCCTCTCTCAGTACTCTCTCTCTCTTTTATATATATATATATATATATATTGAAGTGTTATGAACATTTCAAAAATTTCATTCTATAC
Source organism: Malus sylvestris (assembly GCF_916048215.2). Taxonomy (NCBI): domain Eukaryota; kingdom Viridiplantae; phylum Streptophyta; class Magnoliopsida; order Rosales; family Rosaceae; genus Malus; species Malus sylvestris. The sequence continues at coordinate 4,966,398 of NC_062275.1, read as the reverse complement.
TTATAATAAATGTATTTTTCTTTCTTAATATAAAAAGTTTGAAATGTAGAATAAGATTTTTGAAATACTAATAACAATGCCCTATATATAAACATATTCTTTTAATTCAGCTTCAAGTAGATTTTTTTTTTTTTCGCAAAAACTTCAAGTAGTAGATTTTGTTCTCCACTTTGTATTGGATTTGATGATATCAGCAAACAAATCATTGCAAAAGGACTTTTTTTCACGGCACTTGTGAGCAAATTTTCATTGACAGTACAGTGGCATGATTCGAAAGTAAGAAGATTCTCTGGGACTTTTGTAACTTTGTTTGGTTAATTTTCTCTCTAAACTTTGTCCAATTTTCCGCCATCAAAATGTTTTCTAACTTTTCGGTAAATTTGGTAAATTGAACATTAAGAAAATAAAAAGGAATTTTTGACAGAAAATTAGGGAGAAAAATCGACTATATACTAAAAAAAAATACACAACTAAAGGAGGAGAGAAATCCCTTTTTTATTTCATGTCCCATGCTAGCTAGGAGCTGCTGCAACACTCAGTCAGTCACCAGCTACTAAAATGCAATTCAAATTCACCTGGATTTTTTTTTCATCCCATAAAACTTTAATCTAATCGCCAAGAACACGGAATATTTTAATTAAAAACTGATAGAAATTAACATGGTAATTTGGTTTGTTGCCTCTTTGATTATTTCATTGCTTAATTAAACTGATGTTGTTCCAACCAAGGCCAAAACCCAGCAGCAGACTGATCGTCGATGCCACAGAACATGTTGGTCAAGCTTTCTTCTTTGACCATCTGATCGATCTTCTGGCATTGCATTGCTTCAGTCCTTGATGTGTTTTGGAAGAGCTGGGCTGGCCTTATTATTGAAGACGAAAAAAGGGTTGGATTTTGATGATGGTGAGACGAGGGAGGGCTGTCGATTGCCGGTGTTCTCGAAATGTCCAGTTTTATGTCGGAGTTGTTTTCGCTTCTGTTGCTGCAAGATCCCTCTGTGTCTTTGTTGAGGTTGATGGATTCCGCTGGTTCTCTGTTTTTTAATGCCATTATCTGCACCCAATAAATTTATCAGCAAAAAAAAAGAACGTCTATTTCATAGTCGGACTAATTCAAAGGTGTAATTAAAAAAAAAAAACAAAAGATCTGTACTGTTAGAGTGATGATTGAATACCCTTTTAGCCCGCGAATCATGATCAATTAATCAGTGCATCAAAAAGTTGAATCTACCTTGGAAAAAGCAACTTTATGTAATCAAAGATTATTGGTTCAGGGGATGTAAAGGTTTTCAATAATTATGATACAACAATTTGATAGTCAAAAAAGCAAAAAATCTTTTAGATGAAAGGCAGATGATTAATTTCCAAAACATAATCTACAGATCCAGAGCACAATCATATCCAAAACCTGATTAGAGCGACAAGTCTAACTTAAACTACGAAAATAGAGATTCAGAACTATTATAGCTAACTTGACTAAGCCGGTCTGTTGAGACATAATTTGGTTTTCATCATTTCATGGGTACTTTTAAAAGATCATTTATTTGAATTGAACCAACCTCAGCTTGAAGTTTTTGGTTCTGAGATTGGAGAGCATCATTGTCAGCTTTGATGGCATCAAACTGTCTCTTGAGGAGATCATAATCTTTCTCCAATTGCTTTGTCTTCCACCTGGCCCTCCTGTTCTGAAACCATATAGCAATCTGTCTTGGCTGCAAACCAAGAGCCCTGGCCAGCTGCATTTTCCTCTCAGGCTCAAGCTTGTTCCCCAACTCAAAGTTCTTCTCAAGAGTCTTCACTTGCTCCATGTTCAACCTCCTCTTCTTCTCCCCTGCCTGTGACCCATCATCTGACAAGTCATCCTCCCCATGAGCTTCTTCTCCCAACTCAATCCCTGAAAATGACACCGATCGCTTTCCTAGAAACGATGCCACGCCTGCATAAACACAACAAATATTAATGTCAAGATTCCATATAGACGGATCGGCGAGAAGGACCAGCGTCCCACTACTACTAATGAACTTAATTAATCAAACAAAACGAATTAATATCAAAATTTCGGAAAGAAGTACCGTGGAAATCTTGAGGTGTGCAGGAAGGCAGCATTGGACTGAGAGAAGTGGGAGGTTGGTGGTCATCACGGTCATGGGGGGTTTGAAGCATGAAATTTGTAGAGAAGAAGGCCATCCCATTGGCAGTCATGGCTTGATGATTAATCAAGCTCTTGCCACCAATCTTAATGATCTAGCAGCTGCCATGTTCAGAGTGGCACAGAATCTAACTGTTGGTGAAGGAAAAGAAAGGTTTGTAGATTTATCACAGAAGGAAATGATAAATTTTTGCTGAAATATTCAAAAGGGAATGAAATTTCTTCAAATGGAAGGGGATGCACAAATTGTTGCAGTGGATGGCTTATATACCTTATCAGTAGCTTCTAGGAATTTATGTATTTTTCTATATATAAATATATACACACACACACATTTGATGGCTAGCTGTGGGAGGGGAGAGAGTGCAGGATTGTTTTATACTTCTCTTTGTTTATAGGATGTGATTTCTCTTTTTTCTTTTTTTTTTCAATTACAAGCAATATATAGACTTTTTACATGCAATATAAAGACTTTTTGGTCCTTCTTAGGTCATGTCACACTTTCACAAGAGAGTTAGAGAGGGTAGAGTTTTTAAGTCACTATGAATATGTATGGAAAATTGTAAAATGAGGGGATTGACAGAAGGTAGCGATATTTCTTGAGAATAGAGTTTGTGCTACAGATATTAGTTAGCTCAGTTGATTTAGGTAATATATCCACCCTTTTTCACCTAATCAGTGTTTAAAATATTCACGAAATTGTTGATATTTTCGTCGAAATATCCGACAAATCAAGGATTGATATGGAAATGGGAAGGGGGTGAAATAGAAACTTCACCGTATATCGCCAAGATTTAGGGACATCAATGAATATTGATGATATTTACCGATTCACTATAGAAAATTTGTCCGAACCCATTGCAGATTTCGAACTTTTGAATTTTTTTAAGAACTTTTCTCTAATTTCGACTAAATATGAATGAGTTGATATACCCAAACCATTGCAATTTTCATAATTTCCATCAAAGGCAACTAATCAATATTTTCATAAATTTGCATATCGATATTTCCACCTATATCGATATTTTAAATACTACACCTAACTGAACTCGATAAAAGAAACTAGTGTAGAATACCGCTCGTTCAAAATAAGAAGGAAGACAATTTTCTTTAAGGTTAATTTTAGAAGTGGAAATGGGAGCTTTTCACTAGTTTGATTTCACAATGATTTCATTGTGAATTAAAGGAAAAACACAGGTGGTCTATGCTTTTACAATGTGAAGTGGGTGACTTTGGAGAGAGAAAAAAAAAGAAATGTCCCTCTTTTGGACTCCAAAGAGACGCACCTTGTGAAATCGTTGTAGAATTATATAAGCTAGAGAGATCATTGTTGGGATGGAACTTGGGTGTCCCATAAAATGTGAAAGGACTTTGGGTTTCATTAGAAAAAGAGTACAGTAATATTATTGATGATTTTAGTTATGTAAAGTAAAAGAAACCAATTACTTAAGGAAAAGAAATGAAAAAATGAGTTGGCCAGTGACTCTGAGAGAGAGAGAGAGAGAGAGAGAGAGAGAGAGAGAGAGAGAGAGGAGGAGGAGGCAGGAATGAAGGGAATGGGGTCCAAAGAGGGGAGGGGGGCAGGGTTTGCTACCTAACCCACCAACAGGTATCGTGGATTAGGATGAAGCTCTTTCACATCATCTATCCATTTTATCTTTTCTTTTGCGAGTAATGTTAGGAAGACCGAATTTTTTAAACCAAATTTGTAAAATAAATGATATGATTGTAGATGATTGGATTATTAATTAAGTGTCAATTAGCATATTTGTTTTTTTATTGATGACACATAATTTAATTTAAAATTTTAATTTCCCTAGTATTATCATTCTTTTGCATATTCTCTCTCACTGCTACCACTGCTCACTCCTCACCCCAATCCCCCCCCCCTCTCTCTCTCTCTCTCTCTCTCTCTCTCTCTCTCTCTCCTGCATGCAGCTGTGAATTCGAGTGGAGAAATAGTACGTAGTGATAGTGAAAACGAATGGGTTGGAAATGCCCAAGCAAAGGTTGTTGTCATAAACCCTACTACTAAGGCTAAGAGCTGGTCTTTTTTTGTCTCTGTGTACCCATCATAATCTAGGATATTTTACCCATATATGCATGCATACACACACACACACACACACACACATATATATATATATATATATATATATATATCTCACCGCTTGCTCCACTCTCTTTGATCTGTTCTGCCACACCACCACCTCAATTACCAAATGGCATGTTATCATCCCTCCACAGTCCACGCCTTCAATTCCAAAACCTTGATCAACATCATCACTATATTTTTAGTTTCTAATTACGCAGTAACAGTAGTAATTTATGCGATAACAGTAGTATTTTTAGTTACCAAATGGCATGGTAGGAAAACTTTACAACTTTTTACCCTTGATCATTTTTCACCTCAACATGTACAAGTTAACTCGTACCGATCATTGAAAACTTTACCTAGATGCTAAATAGTGTGTGTGGGACTCAGTGGCAGCTAGCACGCAGCTGCATGCATGAACATTTTTGGTGGGACTAGATTCCTTACATAACTTTGTCAAACTTCAAGTGTACGTAAAGGGGTGAAAGGACTTGTACAAAGTTAACATTAGAAAATGCAGCTGCATTGCTCTTTCTGTGCATTAAAAAGAAACGGCAAAGAGCGTTTTCAGCTGGAAAGGATAAAAAGAGAAAGGGCATTGAAAGCACAGTAGAAATCGAGATTCTCTCCAGATTTTGAAGTTTAGAGCCAGCGGACACAAAGATTCGGGCCATTTAAGGAAGAGAGAGATTTGGACCTTTAGTTTGTGTGAGGTAGCTAGTGGGATGGGCTAATAGAGGACGTATGATTTAAAATAAGTGGTTCGGATATCTGGGTCCATCGACTCTAGACACAAAGATTCAGAGAGGGTCTCAATTCTCATAGTAGGGGTATTTGGAAAATTATCTTTCATTGACTTGTAATAAGATTACAAATTTGGTATTTATACGTAACTCAACGCACAACTTTGTTAACAGCTCACTACAACAAATCCTAACTGTCCAAATAACAAACTATAACAGAACATCAAGGTATTTACAAAATTGACCCTGCCAAGTTTTATCTTTTACACTATTGTCCTTAATATGCCCCCCTTAAACTAAGCTGAGGTAATCGAAGAGAGAGTTTGGTTTTGAGAAGTAGAAATCTAGGCTTAGACAAGGACTTTGTACATATATCTGCTATTTCATATCATGGTACACCACAATAGCGGCGTAGTCAAAATTTCAAATAGGACATCAGAATGGGTCAAGAATTGTACCATCTCCGATTTTGACCAAAAAAAAAAACTACTCAATATAAATGATACTTTATTACATTGTTCAACGTACTTGTGCCATGTAAAGGTTAGCTTAGCTTGTTACCTACTTCAGTTCAACTTTTTTTTTTTTTTTTTTCATTTGACCATAAAATTCTATAGGATGGGAATCTAAGCTTGCTTAGCATAAAAATGTAATGTAAAGAATATGGACAACACAATAATGCATGGAGATGTCAAGAAAGAGAAGCAAGAGGGGACCCATGAAATGACTAAAGTATCCATCCATGCATGGTTGTCGTATTAATCCAAAACTAGTTAAGTTGGCCATGGTGACATGTACACGGGCACAAATTGGTATACGATTTGATCCAATTGACATTTGTCTGATCGGACGTCATTCGATTTGATTAAATATCGCTTCTTGGTTTCTTGTTAGCAACTTAACATGCATGATATGATACATTGACACAATCACATATAACCCAACTTTTAGCTATGTGAATCGCTAGAAACATGTAAGCATATGGCTAATCTAATAACGAAAGTTTCGTGAGGGAACCGGAGTAGGTTATCATGAGACAAAAGATTTTCTTTCTAAAGAGATTCTAGTCGGGAATGTGATAGCTACCTTGTCACAAGGCTAGAGCATACTACAAACTTCTTTGAGGACTTAATGAGGGTGTCTAAGTCCCTTTTTTTTTTTTACAGACCGTCTACCAAGAAGGATAGCTTGTGTTAAGACTCAAACCTAGAAATTGATACAGCGAAGAGAAAAATGCTTACCAGCTCAACAAAAAAGTTGAGTTATATTAAACTGATAAAGTTGGTTATATGTTGTTAGCAGTTTAATATAACCCAACATTTCATTCATTGGTCAGTTAAGAAGAAAAAAAATGTACTTCTCAATTCTTTAATTAATTCTAGTAATTAATAAAGGGAAGTATTATCGACACTCCAAAAATCTCATTTTACACTCCTCAAAAGCAGGATTCAGCGAGCGATCAGATAAGAGAGGCGGTGGACAGATCTCAGTTCCATCAATCACGCCAAGAAGCTTGTATCACCGGAAAATGGGAGCAAACAACGCTCGCCAGGGAAGATAGTTGGAGCTTTTCAGTTTAATCGGCACCATACTTCCACTTCCAATGTTATGAATCGTAAGAGAAGTATACGAATTCAGAGAAGGAGGATTAGAAGAGAAATTAGGGTTTTGACTCGGAGAAGACGATCCAATTGGGGACGATTCAGATGGAGAAGCCATGATCCTAAACAAGAAGCAATCAACGAACAGAAGAAAGATCAGAGAAGAAAAAATGAAGAGTCAGAGTTGAAGCAACAAGAAACAATCAAGAGAAGATCGATCGATGCAGAAGGTGGAAACGATGCTGTGAAGCGAAATGGCGATATACCATAAAGAAAAGCAAAGCTTCTTCTACAAGATTGTATTTCATTTATTTAATAAACAATTACATGGATGTGTATATATATATAGCCTTGGGCTCTTTACATTTATACCCTTAACTTCCTTAACTAAACTTTTATCATTCTAACTAACCACAACTAATAACAAAACTAACCACATTTAGTTTTTTCCAACTATTTTTCATTAACAGAAATGGATGACGTATCATCTTTCCTAATACTAATAACAATTCCCTTAATAAAACACTAGAGATTAATACATACACGGAGATGGGGCAGATTGTGAATTAGACTTATTTATTTATTTCAAGTGGAATGGAGCTTTAGTAACGGAGGGGATTGAATCTTGTTTGGGTTATGATAACTTAGGCTCAGTCGTCTTGTAAGTCGTTGATGCATAACGAATTCACATATAACGACAGCTCATTGTCATAGATGACTAAGCCTAGCACTCCTCCTATGTATTGAAATATAGGATTGCTGCACAAGAAAACTCTGTTACATGAGCGTAAATACAAAAAATCTTATCCTTTTATGATATAGGTCAGACCATCCAAGTATCAGTCTGTCTGATCGAAGATTTAAAAGAGCATAATATAATATAGAATATTGGTGATGATGGGACATGTGAAGGTGCCACTAGTAAACATAAACAGTGGGTTTAATATTTGAATAGGATCATCTAGAGCTCAGGATGGGGATCTTCCTGAACAGTCCATGCGAGCAGTTAAAATTTAATTCAACGGTTCCAAACAAAGGGCTCCCTCTAAAAGTTATAATAATTACAACCGTTTGATCAAGTTTGAACAGCCTAAATGGACTGCTTATGAGGATCCGTATCCTGAGCCCAGAAGAGGATCCAGTTCCTTAATATTTGGCAAAGACAGGAGAGCGTAGGCAGCTAAATCACATGCCTCTATTGGAATTGAGTTGGGAAATTGCAGCGGTGGTGTGCTGTGTGCCGCCAAATCCAATGGAATAGGGTGGATATCATATCCATGCATGTTCCCAAACCCCTTAATTAATTTAGAACCTTAATACTACCTATATCTATCTGTTTTTCTTTTCTTTGTTTTATTAAATTCCATAAAGAATTAAAATAAAAAAGAAAATAAAAAAGAGATAACAAGATCTGGGTAGCGAGATTTTTCAATGTGACGGACATGTGGCATAATACATCAAATAACAATATAATCAATTAAAAACTTTGAAAAGTAAAATTTTAAAAAATTATACTATGATATTTAGTATACTAAACCGTGTTTCTGATAACATTGAAAAATTTCTCATCTACATGAGTATGTTTGGGAATAAAGAAATGAGCTGAAATAGCTGAATCTTCTCCACTCCACATGCGCTCATGGCTTCAGCTGTCTTCATGTGCCCTTCTCTTCCATTGCGTACGTCACTCCACTCTCTCTCTCCCTCCATGCATATATATCTTTCTTTAGAAATTAGAAGATTTTTTCTCTTTCTTTTATTTGTTGAATTTAATTGTTAATTTTTTTTGGGATTTGCTTTTTGGGCAGAGGAGATATGCATTGATAGTGATTCCTCAACCAGTAACCACTCATGCTTCGGTTGTGCTCTTATACAATATGTGTAATGTCACGTCAATCAATTTTTTAGACTAAATTTGTAAATAGTATGATGTATGATTAAAGAAAATAAGTATGTAATCAACACTTAAGTAATATCCAATAATTAATAATCACGTTATATGATTTAAAATTTGGTCTAAACAGTTGGTCTTTCTAGCATTATCCATATAATATATGTGTTTATTTATTTGTTATTAGACTAATTATATTTTACATCCTTTGGATTTGAGATGATTTTCAACAAAATAAGCTCTGAGATTTCTAACTTTTTCACAGTACAACATCATGAAGTGTAAAATTGTATCAATTTGTACATTATGTATGTTTAAACATCTAATATTTCATAGTTTGGACTAAATTGGGTGATTGGTTGTCGTTTTGGGACACAAATTATCGATTCGGGAGAAGCAAATTGCAAAAGCTCCAAAATGAATATTTTGTATTTTATTAGCTTAACCGAAACCGTTCAAATAAGAGAAAAAGGAAGGGAAGGAAAAAACAGATAAGAGAATCCTACTCCTTTCGCTGGACCCATGATCTTGAATTTGGAAAACTGAGACTGGTAATCTGATGCTGATGTCAGAATTTAATTGGAGTGGGAAAAAGAAGCAAATTTATCCACCGATTATAATTTCTATTTTTTTGTATTTTTAGAATAGACCGGCCGCCAACCGATTTTGAGATGTTTCCAGGCAGAATATGGAGAGATTTTTCATTATACCAAGAACCGACCCGGTACACTAAGGGTAAATTGGTTAGAAATTCGAAAATAAAAAATTTCAAATGTTTCGAGCATACTGAAAAATTTCTTTAGAATATGGACATGGCCCACATGTAATTAATCGTAATTAATACAACCAATCAACTCTTTATTAGGGGAAACATTTGGATGAACCGGTTTGAAACACAAGTAAATAAAGCAGACATTGACAAATTAAGATACAGAAAACCTTTTTTTTCAATTAACTTTTTATGAGTAAAATGCAAGGTTTAAGCAGTACAATCTAGTGAATCTCTAGCATAGTAGCATGAGACTTGAAAAGGACATAAAGAATGATTAGACTAATACAAACCGACCACTTAACCTCCATCAACATCATATAAACTCATTTATTTCCTTCTCTTGATTGTATATTATCATCTACATTAATCCGACTTAACGTTTACTTCCATCAAATTTGGGTACCGGCAACGGGAAAGTAGTGGCAGCCACCGGCCATATTAAGATCAGGCTAGCCGGAACCCGGCCACAACATAAAAGTCTTATGAAATTATATACACAATTGTAAAATGTTAACCGGATGGGGAAGAAATGAACAATTTTCTTAGAGCGGCATTAGCATTATATGCATGTATGTATATCCTTTTCATGTAACTGACAATATACACTCTACATACGATGTGAGGCAAAAAAAAAGAATGAATTTATGGAATGGGTGTTGGTAAGTGTGATACGTACGCGTATTCTAGAGCCAGAGCCAGAGCAATCCCTTGGAGAGCAAATGCTCCTGTATGGTTGAATCGAATACGGGGTGGGCATCATCCGATGAGTTGCTTCGGTCATTAGCCGACCAGGTGAACTGCTTTTGTAATTACCCAAAATGAAAACCGGTTGACTTGAGGGAACTCGAAAGATTTGGTAGTCTGCGAGCCGCGATAATGCCACCAGCAAGGGCAGCGAAGGAGGCCAAAACAAAGGCAGGTATATTTCCTCCCCCAAATAAAGCATCCCATGGCCCCGCACCAAGAGACACAATCATCTGCGCAATTTAACAAGAAGCATGAAATCAGCACAACCAAACTGGAAGAGAAAAATAAGTTATGAACTGTCTGTGTCCATAAATCTGGAGGACCGGAATAAGAAACAGGTTTATCCAAATGCAGATATCATGACCCAGGTTATAATGAATAAAGGTATTTTGAGAAACACAGAGAACCAAGTTACACGGCCACACTATTAGACCTGATCATAGGCTTGACCTTGGTCCAACTTCTAGTTCACTTTTTGTCGGGTTCAGGCTGGGATCGTTTAGAATTTGGCACTCTCCAAGCCCGAACATGACCAATGATCAGGTCAAAATTTTGCATGCGAAATAACAAACTTTGATATGAGATTTTACCGGTGAGAAAGTAAAAGGGGGTTGGAGAGAAGGAGAACGTATATATGCATGTATACCAAGCAAAGTAACAGCAAAGCGTATACCAAAACAAGAAAAAAGATCCAACAGACAACAACTTGCAGCGTATGATTGAGCTAAACAAGTGATAAAACAGGACTACATCCTAACTACCTGTGGAATAACAATTGCAAGATTCAAAACTCCAATAGCCAGTCCTGCACAATAGTAAAAACACGTTAAATCACCAAGTTCAGCAATGACACAGAGAAAGAAGTTGCTAGATTCAAAGAAAAAAACACACAAACCTTGGCCACCACCTGCGTCGGCAGTCAACTCTGCTGTAACGGAAAAGGGAACGCTGTAGGTAATCTGCAACACACAACATACTCAGTTCTTTGCATACCTTGGGGCAGCTATTGTAGTAAATAGACATTTAATACAGGCACACTAATACTCACAGCAAGTGGGAAGCCAAGAAGAGCAAAAACAATCAGGGAAGCAATCCTGATATTTTCATTCCCCCCAATTACATGTTCAATCCCTTTAGAATACTCTGTAACAGATATTAAACTTATGATAGCGGTGCCTGCCATGCAGGCAAACACAATAAAATTGCTCATTGCCCACACTAGTCTTGCACCCATCCGCTGGCACATTGGCTCAATTAGGAAAGAACTGATGCCAAGAACAACCTACGCCCCAGAAAAAGAGAAGCTTAAATTAAAGGTTCCTCAATAACATTTAAATTACGTATGACAACTTTTGGAAGTCAAGTACTGGTTCTCAATTTTGAGTTCTTACTGAATTCAATAATAAACCGAATGCACCTTCTCTGACACCCTGATCATAAGCTTGTACTTTGGCCGAGTTCCCTTTCGGATCCCCATGATATACTTCCCTACCCATCCAATCCGTATCAAAAAGAAAGAATGGAAACCAGGATAACTGCATGTAAGAATTGAAACAAAGATGAGTTCAAAACAGAACCTCGTAATGGCAACAAACACTCAAGAAATTTTAATGATACCAAATATGAACAAACAGAAATCAGCAAAAATGCTATTAATAAGGGCGAAATGGAAAAGTTCATCCAAAATAACAGTGTCACGTACCCATGTAAGAGCCATAACAATTAGCACTGAATGCATTGCTGGTGGTAAATGCCTTAAACTGGTCAACAGATTGACTAACACTGCTCCAGGTCCGTCATTAAAACCACCATTCTTATCTTCCTCAACTTTTGAGATGGCCTCCTTCAGATTTATATCCCTTTCATAGTCAGTTCTGCTTCCATTTGCATTATCAATAACTTGCTTATCACGCTTCAACTTAGAAAGCTCAAGACCATGTTGTTGGGGATCATCCAATAAAGGAGCAGAATCTGATAAAGGGTTCGGCTGATACGCAGTGAGCGGAACCTCCTCAGCAAAATACATTGTTACCAGTGTACACAAAGTGAGAAAGATCTGCACAAATAACATGCTTATTATCTAGAGTTGCACAGAGTGCAATACACCAAACATACCCTCAGCACCAATTGCAACATTGAAGTTCTTATTTGAAAGTGAAATGAACTAATGAACAACTCTATGCCTTCAAAAACATGCTTAATGAAAATTTTAGAAACTTTATGAATTGATGTATATGGTTTCTTTAACCAACTATATACTGATATAAGCATATCATATCTACCTCAGTTACTAAACTCAATATACACATATTAACAAGACCAGCCAAAGTTTTTATTACTTGTCCCAGACATTAAAAGATATCGTAATCTGGGACCATCTTATAAGAAATACACCATCTACTGAAAGAAATATTAATGACTGTGCAAATTAGCTCAGCACAACACAGGAAACTGCAAGAACCCAGTAGTTAATAGTGAATCTTCCATTCATTCTTAAGCTATTAAAAAAAGATAGAACAAATCAGGAAAGAAGTCACAAGAGTAGATATTACAATTCATGGTTTTCAAGCTGCATTATGGAGAAAGCATATTTCCTGTTAGAATTGTCAATCACTGACCACCCAAAAGAAATTAGTATAATTCGAACAGTAGAAGATGATTTTACAAATACATGCACTTCTGTGCACGCTGATAACTCACCACCGCAATAAGAAATGCTGCTTTAAGATTTCCACAGGCTTCACAGCAAGCTCTACTCAAAAGGAAAGGAAACCATCTGCCCAGAAACAAAATTGTCAGACAAACAAACCACGCAAAGAAGTTGATTCGCAAACTGTAGGTCTATATTATGTAGTAAAAGAAGCAGGATTCAGTTAGTGCAAACTAAGTTTGATTAGGTTCAGATGGCAAAATGTTATAAAAACGGTTTAGTGCAAGGGTCATGTGTGTGCAATGCACAAAAATATTCCATTACTAAAGAAATAAGAGAAACATATCTGAGAAGTTTCACCTGTGCCAATTTCCACTTGCACCAGCAGAAAATCCTAGGATGTTACCAACGGCCATCCATGAGCAAAACACAGCATTTGCAGTATTACGTTGCTCGGGGCCTAAAATATAGTTGCGACCAGCATATGATGTTCAGAGAAAGTATTACATACTTTAAATTCCTATAAATAAAATAAAACAGAACATAAACATAAATGTGACTAGTTCCACAACAGCTTGGGGAGAAAGTCACCTGCTAGATCAGCCAGAAGAGCACGAGCTGGTCCCTACAAAAATTACAAGTTATACTTTATGCTGAGACATAAAACCCATTCTACTAATAGTGTGATTTTTATTTTTCAATGGGAAACTACAGTGTAATCCGTTATACATTGTGATCGAATCACACATTGATAGTATTAGAAGCCTTACCTGCACTGTATTGTTGGCAAGATCCAGCAACCAAAATCCAATAATAAAGACAAAGGCTGCCCTTGTCCGGGTACCTTTGAATGTGCTGCATTTCCTCAAATGAATTAACTAACAGTTAATGGGTTTTTGTAATATCAAAAACAAAGAATCACCAAAAGGCAACAAAAACCTGCAATGCTCCTTTGTATCTCCTAATAAGTATCCAACGTCTGCAGAAAACCCGATTAACACCACCTAAATTACAAGACTTAGTTTAGCAAATAATAAAAAAGGCATACCCAAATTACATTAAGATATAATGGTAAAGTACGAAAATTCCCCGCACTTACGGAAACAGAAATCATGAGAGATCCTGCAAGAATGAAGGGGCGTCTTCTTCCCAATTTTAAAGAGCATTTGTCACTCCAAATACCAACACAAGGTTGAACCTGAAGAAAATAAAAGTATATATAACTGAAGGAAAGAAAATGTTTAAACAATATCCAGATAGCTTCAACCCTAACCCTCACAAAATATTCCAATAGCTAAAATAATCATTAAGGCGCATGCACCGATAGTAAGCAAGATTAAAATCGCCCCATTAGGAGATATGTTTGCGCCCCTTCAAATAGACCACGATTATAAAGGTTACGACATATATGTTACAGTCAGAATTGTTGAAAACTAGCTGCCAATCACTTACCACAAGGCCTGTAATAGGGCCACAAAGCCAAATAAATGAAGAAAAGGCATGCCCTATTCCGAGAGTCTGCAACAAAACGTCAATCAGTGGCTAGTTAGCCAAATATGCTTTAAATAAACAAAAATTAGCACAAACATTTGCACTAGCGATACGAGAGAACAAGAAACAATATGCATTGAGAAGATAAATAAAGATACATTCTGTTTGCACACTAACACTAAAGATACATTCATATTCCGCGTACACTACATTATGTCAACACTCTTCACACTAACAGTAACCATGCGTTTTTATTAGGCATACACTACATCATTCTCTTCATTTTCTACATTGAGCCGTCCCAAAGTTCATTAGCGAAATCCGAAGGATGAGGGCGGGAAAGCTCAAAATGTGAAGATGTGGAGTTACAAAGTGAGTTTAGTTGAACATTTTCTGCCACTACAGAATGCACCAATCAAGATTATGAACAATTCATGTTCATGTATCACAGGGCTTACAGATTATCTATTTAATTATCAAAATATACTTGAAATTAAAAAAGCATAACATTACTTGTAATTTTTCTCAAGAATTCAAAACTATATAGTAAATTAGGACAACAATGCAGAAAATTTGATTCTTAACATGCATCTGGTCCAAAATCTAACCTGTATATAAGGAGTTAAAAGCGAAAGCTGCAACGCCCAACCGAACTGCACACCGGCGGCGACCGTGCAGCTGAGAATGAGCGTCAAAAGAGTATGGTGTTTGTGTCCGGGCTGTCCCGGCGGCGAGAGGCCGCCGCCGCTCCCATTTGGAACCCTAGGGGAGGAAGACGTAGGCGAATTGAGGTCGATACGATGATGAGGCTCGTCCGTCACCATCATTTCCACTTCCGCATCCCTCCTCAGGTTCCTGTACGGCACCCGGATGGACTCCGAGTCCGTCCTCCCCGCCATGGCGACTCGGTTTCACTGACTCAGTAATGGCCGCGACTCAGAAGCTCAATCTCCCGCGCATTAACCGGCAAAAACGGTGCGGATCTAGGTTTTTGCATGTAGATCGGATTTCGGCGTCAGAACTGCGAAGGATTCATTAGCGCGTGAGCAGAGTTTTGCAGGTGGATCAAATTTTGGGCGGGTGTGCGTGCGTGCGAAGAGTCTGATCGCATTTCGGTTGCCGATTTAGCGTATACCGCAGCACCATGAGGACTCCTACTTCGGCTCCCGCTTTCGGTTTATCAGTTTTATGGGCCCGCGCCAATTTAATAAAGCCCAGTTAATCTGACGTTGTGAGCTTATCGCGTGATTTGAACTTGAAAATACGTAATTATGTATTTTTTTAGGAAATTATTATTGACATTTTAAAAATCTTATTTTACACTTCAACTTTCTATATTTGAAAAGAAAAATACACTTGTTAGGAGTTTAGAATGAGATTTTTGGAGTGTTAATAACACTTCCCTAATGTAATGCCCATACGTAACATCATCGAAAAGGTTACTTGGAATCTGAACCGTTGGATTCGCTTTGATCAGAAGTTGAGTCGAATTTACATGATAGCCCACACTTTTTTGTACTTTCCCATTTTGAAGTTTCTACTTTGCGGAAATTCAAAGTGAGACCTAGATTTTTTTATTCTTTTATATGTGACCTAGAAATTTCAATTCATAAACAATGCTATAGTCTCATGCCTATGGTATGTTGCCAAATAAATGTTATTTACGTAAGGATATTGTGAACTCAAGTTGGAAATCGGTATACCTAGTGGTTCGGGGCAAATTTCAGGCCCGTACTCCATACAGCACGTCCTGAGTTTGATTTTTAGCACTCGTGAATTACATGATAGTAACCAGAATGCCTCTGTGAGTCTTTCTGGTCCCTGAAATGGTGAACTACCATGGCGAAGCCATCAGCTGGTCCCCTTAATAAAAAATTGGAAATTGGTAATATCAATAACGTGTTTTCGTGTTATATCAAAAGAATATGAATAAGTAAAGAAGCTCATAAGACAAAGTCCAGTAGATGGAGGATTTGATTCATCCTATTGCAGTTTTAGAAGAGCATTCCGCACAAAGTTCCAATCATATCTTGAGCTTGGGTTTCAAGATCATACCAAATCGATGATCATACCTTCTTTCTACAAAAGCTCCCTCTTCTTCTTGTTCTGATTCTGTTAATGCTCGTAATCATGCTCCTAATCGTGCTCCAACTTATCGATCTGCTTCTTCTCCTTATCGGCCTAATTGAGCAGCCTCCAGACGAAAGGTATTTTCTTCTCTTTCTGCTTCTTCTCCCTTCTCCTTCTCGTCCACTTAATCGAACAATCTTCAAACCAAAAGCCTTCTCTGCTACCAAACGCCCTCTCCCAACTTCTCTTGCTCCATCTTCTTCCGAGTCTGCTAATAACCTCGATGGAAGACTGCAATGCAAGAAGAGCGTAATGCCGCTCAACAAACAGGCACTTTGAATTAAAAGAAACCCTGATGGTTCTGTAGATGGATACAAGGCCATACTGGTTGCAAAGGGTCGTCACCATCGGATTTCATCTCACTTCAGCTGTTCAATACAACCGGTTTGTAAACCAATTGGATGTTAATAATGTTTTCTTTCATGGTTTTGTAAATAATTTTCTTTTCATTTCTCCTCTTTGTAATGTTCTTCTGGGTTATCATTATGTATAGCAAGAATTTATACTAACGTACCGAAAATACGAAATGGCTACAATATTCTGTTCTATATACAAACACAACAGGAGTATATCATTTTATCAAATACCTCACTGCCTAACATTCTGACTTCCCAAATCAGCAGCAGCTTTAGCTGCTCGGTTTAGAGCATCCGACACCCAAAGAGCTCCCTTGGAAAAGTAGCTACTGTTCACCACAGCGTTTGCAGCTTCTGCGGCTTTTCTTCCCGTCTCTGATATGGCTGATTTGGTGATCTCTGACACATGATACCTCTCATCCACTGACTTCACTGCTCCAACCCCTGCGTAAATCTTATTGGTTAGGCCAATTCTCTGGCTCAGTTCAGTCACCCTAGCCGCTGCACTTGCCGAAACTTGATGAGACTCGTCCAATGATTTCGCCTTGGCTAATGCATCTTTTCCGAGCACAAATCCCTTGGCCAACATGGTCAAGACTGCTTCCTGGGCCACACTCACCACTTGTCCAGCACTAGGAACATTCTGGCTTCCATGTGGAGGCTGCCAAGACATACTTATGGATTACTCTTGCAAACCCTTTTCAGTACAATAGTTTGGTTTGTGTGCGAAAACGTGCAAACGAGAAACCAAATTATTTGCGCTTTAGAAAGAAACAAAATATACATACAGTCGAATCAGTTTCCTCTTCATGCCGAGGCCTGTTCCAAAAATCAAATTCATCTTGATAGTGCCCCCAGCGTGTTATGCACACAGCTTGATCAATAATTGTGGCACCCTGAGACAATAAGATTTTAAGGGGAAAACATGAATTAACACTCACAAATCATCGCCGAGAAAGATACTAAGAAACCGAAGAACAGTTACCACCTAGGCATCAGAAGGCAACTACATATGAGCACAGACCATATAATGGGAATGTGCTATAACCAAGTTCCAGCTAGAGGCTACTATGATAACTCGGAAGCCCTTTCATCAAAGCAACAACTTATTTAGTTAAGGTCACTAGTTGAGCCCTGTATCTCGAAATCTTAGGCTAAATTTGGATAGCGTCAAAGTTCCATCACTGAATTCTTTAGTATAATTATCTTTCTTTTGTCAAAGTATCTTTCTCTTGCTATGTAAACAAGCACAAATTTATTGCCGAAAGCAATTTGGCAAGTTTTACACAAATTTTAACAGGACAACTGGCAGAAATGAGCTATGAGCACCACTATAATCATCGCTCAAGATCAACACAAAACAACTAAGACTGCATTTAACTGCATAGTGCATTAATCCAAATTTGATCATGAAACATAGGCAGCAAGCACATAAATGATCAGTTGCAACGAGTAAGAAGAAATACTCACACTGAGCAAGCAAGCAGTCTCCTGAGAATACGAATCTTTGAACGTGACATAGGCAGTGCATGCACATTCACCCGATCTGAATTTTCCCCAAAATAACAAGAACAAATTTATATCCCAAAATGTAAGACAGAAATTATGAGCATCATATAAAATACTGAAAACACTAGAGATTGAGCAGTGAGAAATGTCACGAAACCTGACGATTTCGACATGGTCGATGGAACCAGAGAAGGCGAAGAAATCGTAGACATCTTTCTCTGTTGCTTTCGGAGACAGACCCGTAACTTCAACGGCGTATCCACCAGAATTCATCTTCTCCAAAAATCTTACAAATTTCATGAAATTAAACACTTTTTAGTCCAATTAATCCATATTCCAACCAAAATCTTAGAACTTAACCTTCCGAACTTCCAATTTACAATTCCATCGTCGAAATTTTCACAAATGCAAAATTTTCACAAAATTAAAATACTAAACGGAAAAAAAAAATTGGAAAAAATTAGAAATTTAAAGCGTGAAGAATTGATTGACGCACCTGAGCTCAGTAGATGTTTCGGGATCGAGTGTATCAGAGGAGGAGGGGGAAGTTGTAGTGTTCGTAGAGACAAAGCCACGACTCTGTGAGAGCGCGGTGTTGCGTGTCGTTGCTGGGCAGCAAGTCAGCAACGTTGCTCGCTTTTTGAACAAGTAACCAAACATGTGCCAGAGACCTGAGGGACCTTTATAATTGGGCCTAACTGCCATGACTAGGCCCAATAGAGAGTACGTTGACCAGAAAAAAAGCCCAACCCAGGAAACGGCCAAGGCTCAAGGCCTCTATATAGTTGGGAACACTTAATTTGGACTGGACCAAAGTGCGTAAAACGTATTTCTCGGCTCAAGGCCCAATCTCCATCTGGCGTGCCTGTCCGGGGGGGGGGGCGTACGCCCTGGTTCTGTAGAAGGGGTAGTGCTATTCACACATTACTCTTATTAATTTTTGTCTATTGATTTTCTTCAATACATCGGCTCAACGGCAGAAAATTGAGAGAGGTGTGAGAGAGGTAAATGAGTGTGTGAATAAAACCACCATTCTAGAAACTAAGTATGCGAGACTGTACTTTGACCCGTACATCTCAACACAAAGTTAGAATCCTAACAAAGTAGCCTAAGTGCTTCGAAGATCTTGGGCCTCTTCATCCACTGCCAATTATTTTAGGTCGGATGCTCGAATTCTAGCAAAAATGGGTGACCAATTGATGAAAAAAAACGACATTGTGAGTTCAAATTTGATGTGGATGCATTTGTAGTTAGTTGAATTAATGAATTCGATATTTCCTAATTGAGTACGGTAAGTGGATCAACAGAATTTTGTTTTTTTTTTTCCAAAATCTATACCAAGATCAGTTATCTTGCAAGAAATATGTTTGTCACGTTGAGAGACATGCGATGTCTTATCCAATTTTTTTTTTACCATATTTGCGGGAGTAGCGGGGAGTTTGCAAATTAAAGTTGTTATCTTTCTTCTTCTAGAGTTTGAATTTTGGTACTTTATAAACGATTAGACTTTGATTTCAATATAATAAAAGCTATTTATCTTTTGGGAAAGAAAAAAAAAGATTAGACGATCTAATCTAAACAAATCTTCTTTTTTTTTTTTTTTTGGTCAAAGGGTAAACTTTATTAGATTCTAATTGAAACATTTACATCTTATCAATAACATTTTCGCAAATCTTCTTTGTAATTGAAACGTTTACATCTTCTAAACAAATCTTCTTTGTAATTCGCTATTTAATTAAGCTGTTCCTTCCATGTGATACAAGGCACTACATTTTCGACTAATTTCCAAACAGTCACTTATGTCAGCTATAATTTCTGTTCAAAGTTCAAACTACGTAGTACGTACACAATCAAATAGTAAATTTCTGCTTTGCGTGAGCATCAAGCTATCAGGCTATCAGCTGGTATATTGATAGGATTTTTACTGCTTATGTGAATGCGATAAAAACATTCTATTTTACTTGCAAGAATCACAAGGTTATTGTAGTATAAACGGATCCCGCAAGGTCATTCTCCACAGGGATTATTAAATAATTCGAAACAAATCAGATTCCAATTAATGATTGTAAAGTAGAAATTTAGATGATTGATTTTATAATCTAGTTAAATTAAAAACGAATTTAACTATTAATGATAAGACAATCTGCAATATTAAAACTAGAGAGAAGAAAACAGTTATGAAAAAAAATCAAATTGAGAAGGCACTAGGATTCCACCATCACCTAGTAATCCTATGAATTCTTACCTATTACTTATGATCTACACATACCACTTTGAAGGTTAGATTTTCCTAATTCATATTCTACTTGGAACCTCCAACGTAGAACGTATATCTAACATGCAACCCGTCCGGACGTTCGGATCAAATATGAACATGAAAGACTCATTATGCTTTATGAAAATCCTTTGAAAAACCATGCAATCCTTAAGACGTGATATTCATCCTAAGAGAAATTACAATTATTAATCACAAGAAGCCAGCGTCAATTTCAGGGAACCTTCCGACCAAAATTGCATCAAATTACTTTTCTAAAGATCCTAAGGGTGATCAGGCATTACGACAATTAGATAGTTTTTATCCCGGTGATTAACAATTCAAAGTACGCATGCAATCGATCATAAGCAATTAAATAAAAATCACATATTCATGCTAAGGCTCAAGGCTTCGCCCTAGCAACAGAAATTAGTTCCGCATATTCATAAGTGAAATCATAGAAAATCTTATTAAGAAAAGGATTGAAAACACCTTCAAGTAGAAAATCTTCAAAACCCTAGCACTTCTCTCTGTCTCCAATATTGCATACAATAAAGCGTACCCTAAAACTGTAGACGGCCAAGCAATATATCTGCTAAGCCCCCACCAAAAACCCTAGAAAACATAACCCTAAATTAAATGATAAAAATTCGTCTAAAATCTGAACAGCCACGTTTTGGCCCATAAGCTGCTCCAAAACTGGCCCAATATAGCTGGATTTAATGTTTGGACTATTCTGAACACTTTTCCAGAAGGCCACGAACCCATCCGAGGTCATCTTGGGCTCCAAAAACGCAATTTAAGCCCAAAAACGTCACTTTCCAGCACTGCGCACTGCTTCTTTATTTCATCGTCAGAAAATCACCGCTTGGTGGAAAAATCCCAAATTTTGATACGATCAAGCTAAGTGACTCACGAACGTCCTCCAACTGGAATTACTCCAAAATTCGTCCATTTGATCCTGTTTTGCTCCAGAGGAAGCCGAAAGTCCTATATTGAAAATACAATTCAAAGTATCAAAATTCTTCCAAAATATTAACCAAAATATACTAAGATTAGGGTAAAATATATAATATAAAATCTACTCATCATATACCATCGACCTTACAGTAATATTGAGTGTTAGACCGTCAAGTGATCCTAATTACGTTACTAATCCACGTATAATATTAAAAGTGGACAACATAAGTGATGAGTCAAACGATAATGTCATGCGCTAGTGTGGAACAATCACATGGAACAATCAGACTTGTTTGTTTAATTAGTATTTTACTTATTTTCTGTAATTAACTAACCCTTCCACATTTACAAAATTTTGGTTTAGCTAAGCTGATTAGAACAGTATTCCTCCATTTTTGTTATTATTTCGATCTCTCTCTTCCCGTAATATAGATTAATTAGATACTATCGCTTGTAAAACCATTCCACATTCCTTTCATTTCCACCACCATTGGTGGAGGGATAATCACATATAGAAGTAATTATTAGGTAACTCTTTCGTGCCTAACTCTTCCAATTAACCTCATAATTAAAAACGAGCATGAGAATTCTTTAGGACCGACTTGTCGTATAATGACCACTTTAAATAGTTGATAATGTGAACGCACCAGAGATTGTCTGCATCATGTTCATTTGCCATGGCATAATTGTCCTACTAATGCATGCTAATTAATTAATTAGGCAACAAATTTACGGGAATTATTTTGCTACAACCTCGTTACCAAATTGGTATATATTTTATATTTGGGGTAAAGTCACATGTTCGATCGACAGTGTATCTGCCCCAATATATCTTGCCTCTACAAGTCCACATCTAACATTTTAATATAAAAATTTGATAAGTAAGATGACTAACTATTTTGATAATTAACTAATCACGTGCATTGCTGATATATATTTAATGTTATCTAGACACATAAAATTATTATATTTGTCGAAATATTCTCTTATACAGGTATGTTCTGCATATAACAAAAGGGTTCATCCTTATTAAAAAAACGTATCATAAAAATATTGGCAATTTTGTATATACAAATAGTATTATCGATTGCATATATATAGTTAAATATTCATGATAAGTGTCACAATCAAATATAACAGATAATATTAAGACATTTCAGTTTTCTCTAGATGGATATAGATTGTGAGATTTGAATTATATATGATCCGACACAAAAAGAACTAGAAGTTTGCCATGAAAAAAGGAACCAGAAGTCTAAAAGTGCTTTTTTTATTATAAAAATTAATTACCTACTACAAGTCGTCGAAAGTAATAGCGTAGACTTGGACTGGAGAGTACTCCATGTTACATAAATAATTAAACTTTTTTACTATTATTTGGAAGACGGAATGTTCAAAACTACTACAATAATTAAAAAGAGGAGAAAATTTCAAACTTGAAACGCATAAGTAAAAATACAATATTCTATCCACTAGGATATTGGACTGCTGCACGTAATTAATTAAACTACTCTTTTTTCTTAATCAAAAAAGAAAAAAACTCTTTCTTCTGGCCTAATGAGCAAACCCTAGCTAGCTAACTAGCCAGATTTATATATCAAAGGCTCACGACAAAAAGAGATTAACAATACTAATACCGAATGCGGATCATCATTAACTAGGAAGCTCCATATATATATACACACAGACACCATCACATAAGTAAACTCCTAATAATGGCTGCTTGGTCGTTATCCATGTCCGTCGTGGCCAAAAGCTCTGATAAGCGCTCACTTAGGTCATCCACCTCTCTGTGTAAGTTTCTAATATAATTGCAAGTCTCTTGCAAAACCTTCGACGCCGACGCCTGCCAAAATATTAATCCAAACACGTTAACTAACAAATTAATACAACTAATTAGTTAAGTATATAATTAATTATCTACCTCAATTTAGACAGAAACATATGTATAAATGAGAGGGTCTGGTGAGGATGGCATGGGGGAACAATGGGAGTCCCACACCTCAAGTTGTGGCTACAGAATAAATGAGACGAGTGTGACTTATCAACCTCTACATTACATATTATCTAACCAAATGGAGGCCACATAAAAGAATAATTGTATTCATTTTTGTAACAGTATATTACAAACATGAAAGACTACAAGAGAGCTAGGAAGAACAAAACTTAATTTTAAAAAGACAAAATATTATATATATACATATATATATGTGTGTGTGTGTGTACCTTGTTGGAACGCCTAGGGCGAATCTCAGGAAGAAGCTGCTGTAACTTGGATACGAGATCAGTGATCTGGTCATCACTGATACTGTTGTTGTTCCTACTCGACGACTGCCTCGACCGAGAGGATCTTCTGCTCGACATTGTCAAATATTTGGAGAGTTTGAAGTTCTGACAGAAAACTCAGAAGAAATAATAATATTAGAGTTTGAAGTTCTGACAGAAAACTCAGAAGAAATAATAATATTAGAGTTTGAAGTTCTTCTAGAGAAAAAACTATGAGAGACAAATGAGCGGGAGAAGTATGAGCTGAGAGAGAATGAGAGAATGAGATAATGAGGTGCTACTTAAATAGGATTCTAGAGAGAGAAAGAGAGGAGAGAGAGGAGAGAAGGAATGCCGAATGCTTGAGGAGGAGGGAGACAAGTGCATGGGAGTAAGCAGTGGGCCAAAGGGTTGATATTAATAGGGTTTGAGAAATGAGAGTGATGGAAAGAAATAAAATCGAATTAAAAAAAAAATCGAGTTCGGTTACAAAACTCATAACGGAGAACAACTTATTTGATATGATACGCCGTTATTATGACATTATATATTAATCATACAATGTTGTATAGAGAAAAATTTAAACACGTTGTACGATTAATGTAGTACGTCACAATAGTAATGTATCCATACCATAAAAAATTTCTTTTGGCAAGTTGAGGAAGGGGATGGAGAAATGGAGATACCCGACCCAACTCCGTTTTCTCTGGTGTGCAAACTCTGTTGGAGTTCAAGTGGATACAAGGAATGTGCTTGTTAGCGCCCTACTCCGCGGGCCTCTCTGTGTCAGTCCCAGCTCGCAACCCATGTTATGTTATTACTTGTTTGTCATTTTAATTAGTTATTTAATTACTTTCTGTAGCTTCTAGCCTTCTACAACATTTTTTATTTTTTATTTATAATATTTTACTACTTGAGAGGGTGAAGGAGGGTCCTCTCCTCCATTTTTTCTTGTTTAAAAGCTCCAAGGTAGGTACTATTACTAACGGCTATATCTATGTGTGGAGAAACTCTTTAGTGTGCGAGGAATCCACTACACTAATTGTTATAATAAAATTCGTTGAATTTTTTTTAAAGTTTTTAATTTATTATATTATTATATCAGGTGTAACGGGTTGTATTATCGGGAAGAAATCCCCTCCGGATCTCTCCCACGAAATACTAGAGATCCGAGATCCGAACTCTTGAAATTTGATTCAACAGTTACGATTATTATAACTTTTAAAAGGACCTCTTGTTTGTAATTGTTAAATCAAATTTCAAAAAATCGAATCTCTGGATTCCTAAGATTTGGTGAGAAAAATCCGGAAGGGATCTCTTCTCTATATTCTCGACCCACTAAAATATCTTTCTTCCGTGGAATGCAAGTGTATGGGTATGACATTGTTGAATGTTGACCAGACTGATTTCCAATTAAGCACTTAGGGTTGCATGTGTGGTCTCGTCTGTGTCAAAATCTGAACCGGATTCCTAGGCAACAAATTTGGCTAATTTTACTTTACTACTCATTGTAATTCTTTCATTATAGGAGTTAAGCATGCTTATTATCAATTTAAACCCTAATTAAAAAAAGAAGATAAAGTATAGATTAAGCATGCTTCTAGCAGTTTACCCTTCAAGTTCAAGCAAACTTTTTTAGGGCCATGGATGGAGTCTTCACATAGTTAATTAAATTAAAAATTACAAACTAGGCACTCCCCAATGAAACTTGTACTTTGTCTTATATGACATCTTGCCTTTAATTCTTCCCACTTTACTATCAAAATTTTATAATCATTTGTAGTATCATCGTAATGTCGTATATTTGAATATCATCTAATCCGATGTAGTACAACCATTAGTTGACGAGTCTTACACATCATGAGAGCAGTCTTATTAATTGGTTGGTCTAACTGGTCTACTAAATTAGTTTTTCTCCTCTTTTTAAAATATAGAGAACTTTAATGAAAAGCTATCGGTACTGTTCACTTAACAAAAAATCATATTTTTAAACTAAAAAGTCAATCTTAGTACTATTCATTTTACCCTTTATTTTGTCCTTATCGTTAAAACTCAAAGTTTTCAAGCTATTTTCATTAGTTTTTCTTAAAATATAATGAAGTAGGATGCAAAACGTCTTCTCTTAAATTCGAAGGTGAGTAGTCCTACAAGCTCGGAAGCCGCCGCCCTTATTCTTATTAAAATAAATAAAAAAATTACATTCAACTAGGTTATAGATATGCGCTTAGTGCTCATCTCTACTAATTAATAAAACACTCATTGTCAACCAAAATCTTATGAAATTACCAGATTAACCTTCTAATTAAAACAAAACATGAATAAGAAATATGGGGCAGAAATGTAATTTCACACAATCAAATTTTACTGTTTTTTGTTTTCAAAACCTCACCTACATGTAATCCTAACATATCTTTAATTAATTTTAAAAAAATAAAAAATAAAAACTTCCGACTCCCACATGCTCTATCACTCTTTTCCTTTCTCCTTCTATTTCAAAAACAAAAATAAATTTTTTTTCTCACACACTTTATGTCTGCCCATATGCTAGTAATAATATATAGTAAACTTAATGCAACTAATTAAGAGAAATATTCATGTCTAAATATGCCAAACAACAATTAAACAAAACATGATCAAAATATATATTAGGGATCACAAACTGCACTTAATCAGGAATTTTCTACTTTTTCAAGACCAAAAAAGTATAATGGGTTCTACTATAAAATCAATTGATAATATTGAGAGTAGTCTAATTCTTTATGAACACATGCAAAGTTCATCCTTCCTCCGATGTCGGATTTACTCTAAACACAACCTCTTATGTGTGTAACAAATTTTCAAGTCTAACATAAACAATACAAATTTGGTGACGTGAAATATGTGTGACCTTTGAACTTCATTCGTTGCATAACATGTTTTGATATCATAAAAAAAGTTAGAATTATATCATCAAATTAATTGACAATATGAGAAACACATGTAAGATCCCTCATTCCCCGACGTGAGAATTTACTGTCAACATTTGGTTACCTTTTCTATGGCGTGCTTCCTGGTAATTAAGTTGGTCTGTCGACGTTAGTCATTTTCTGGGGCTTGGGATCATCACTGTAAAAACCTGATTGCGGTTTTTACTGCATCTGTTTGTAGTAGTTATTATTTTTTTATTCTTTAACTTGCACGGGAAGAGAAGGTAATAATCAATCAAAGGATTACATCCGGAGAAAACCAAGGCATGCGCATGCACGTGGACAAGTTGGGAGAGGCCAAATTTAATTGACCACATACCTTTTATTAAAAGAGTTTGGGTTAAGTTAACAAAAAAACTATGCAATAATTTTATTTAATGAAAAAATTAAATATTAATGAAACATCCCTAAATTTTACTAAAAATAACAAAAGAATTTAAATTTGAATGAAAATGATAAAATTTTAATATAATTAAAAAAAAAAAAAGACCTGGACTCTGCACGTCTATCACAGACACTATTTATGAAATTGAACACTATTTATGAAAACGGTAGTACACTATTTATTGGTCCAGTTTAATAAATAGTGTATAGTTCTTAGTCTACTTTTATAAATAGTGCCTAGTTCTTGATCATATTTTATAAATAGTGCCTAGTTATTGAGTCCAGTTTCATAATAGTGTATATTAATGGTACTGTTTCATAAATAGTGTTTATTTCTTGGTCTAGTTTCATAAATAATGTATAGTAATGGTACCATTTCATAAATAGTGTTTCTTTCTTGGTCCAGTTTCATAAATAGGGTATAGTAATGGTACCATTTCATAAATAGTGCTTCTTTCTTGGTCCATTTTCATAAATAGTGTTTAGTTATTGGTCCACTTTCATAAATAGTGCCTAGTTCTTGGTCATGTTTCATAAATAATGTCTAGTTCTTGGTCCATTTTCATAAATAGTGTATAGTCTAGTTTCATAAATAGTTTCCACCTATTTGTTTAGTTTTAAAAATAAAACCTAATTATTGGTTTCGTTTCACAAATAGTGTCTACTTATTGGTCTTGTTTCATAAATATTATCTACTTCTTGATCCAGTTTCATAAGGTTTGAAACTTAGACCATGTTTGGTCCTATAAAAGCACTCATTGCGTCGAAAATGATAAACCTATAAGTGATCATTCAAATCAAAACCTTGAGAAAATTATGTTCTTAGTAATTATATCTAAAAATCTGTTTTCAATTACCAAATTAAAATATTGGATATTATATAAGTGGTAGGAAATTTTTCCTTATGCCTGTAACACAAGTAGTACACCACGTGTTATTATGTAAGTGGTGGGAAATTTTATTTTTTATGTTATTAATTTTTTAACACAAGAATCTCACAACTTGTATAAAAGACGTGGTGTACCACCTCGTGTCCCCGACACGTTGAAAATTCTATTGTCATCTTCACTATTATTGGGAAACAACACTATAAAAATAAAACTGGGAAATGTATTTTAATTTGAAGTAAAAAAAAAATCTCTTAATGATAGCTAACAACGGGATAAAAAGAGGAGTGTGGAACGGGGGTGGGTGTACGCGCGCCCATGATGCAAATCAAAATCATAGGTATAAAGATATTGACTTGATAAATAAAGTTGCACAACGTACTCTTCAGTGTTTCATTATGTCCAAAATATATAATACATAATAGGGTATGTATGTATACATATATGTGTGTGTGTGTGTGTGTGGAGAGAGAGAGAGAGAGAGAGAGAGAGAGAGAGAGAGAGAGAGAGAGTAAATATACAGAAGCAACATACAATTGATAATGATGAACAAAGCAGCAACAAGGGCGCATGTGACAATTTTTTTTTCTTTCTCTGTCCTTATCATTAAATAAATTTATTAGATGGTTTTTTGTTAAAAATTAAAGTTTTAAAGTCTTTTTTATTAGTTTTCTTTTATTATTATATATGAATTCAATATTCAAGGAGAAAATGAAAATTGTTCGAAACTCAAAAAATTACAAGAGAAAATACATGGTATGCACTTGAAAAATTACACTATGTTTAGATGAAGAAATTTAAGATTACTAAGGAATTTTAAAATAACGGAAATTGAAATGATAGGATTTTATTTTATAGAATTTGTGAATTTTTTTGTTTGGTTAACCAAAAAAAACAATGGCATTGAATACGAAATTTGTTATTTTTAAGCTCACAATCATAGAAATTGAGAAATGACACCTATTTACATGTAATTTAAACTTGAGAATTGGAGGTCCCAAATTCCAAGTTTTTTTTTCACGAGGAAATTCTAAATTTCTATGTTTATGAATCCAAACAAAGGAATTGGTGCATGTCAATTTATAAATTCTGAGTTTTACGCAAATTCTAAGTTTATTTCCCTCGACCAAACATAGTGTTAAGGAAAAACTTCAGAAACACCGGAATTCTCCTCTCTTTTTTTCTTTTTTTTTTTTTGTTAATTTGATCTGGTTGTTACAACGTAGTAACTTTTTTTTTGGTGGCCCTACAGACCTCACGTGACGCTTCTTTTGAAGGTTCACTGTTGCTTTATACTACAGGTTTTTTTTTTTTAACCAAAAAAAAAAACACAAGAACAAAAGTATTTTCTACATAAAAACATTCCCAAACAAATACAAAAAACCGCGAAATGCCGGCATTTGCATTCGTGATTTCAGCAGTTGGCAAACTCATAAAAGCCCATACCAAACTTAGGTTTTAAACGGTCTCAGAAACGTGATAACTCATTATCCAATCCGGACGGGCTTGTCATAACGCATTATCCACATGATACCTAAATACGACTATGGCATTGCTAATGTAACAGCCGACTAATTTCTGTGTCGACGGCCTTCGAGTTGGTTGTGATCGAACCTGCATTAGTGTGCGTAAGTATAATTGTGTTCTGTCACTGTAATATTTATGGCTCATGGAAAATTTTGAAAGTTGTGAATAGCATCCTATTGTCTCTTAAAACATTAGGACAATTTTGTTTGTGAACGACAACGGAAAAAAACTTCGTTATACCGGTTTCATATCTTTGAATCTCATCGGCCCATTTTGTCGACATTGATGGTAACTCTTTTCTCTCGTTGAGCCAACACTACTCTGATACCAATCGATACGGGCTCACAGGTACAACCGGATCATAGAAAATCGGCTTGTAAAGAAACT
Organism: Malus sylvestris; assembly: GCF_916048215.2. Taxonomy (NCBI): domain Eukaryota; kingdom Viridiplantae; phylum Streptophyta; class Magnoliopsida; order Rosales; family Rosaceae; genus Malus; species Malus sylvestris. The sequence continues at coordinate 4,936,635 of NC_062275.1, read as the reverse complement.
ACCCCGACATAGGCTGCTGTTCCGACGTGGGATTTTGGGTCCAAACTGTTTGTGACTTTAGTCGTTTTACTGTTGTGTCTCCAATCAACTGTAGGTGGCATTGTGAGAGGAGCTTGGGACCAAACAAAATTCGAAAAAAAAAGGTTTATTCTTCCACGTGATAGGTCGAGGGAATTAGCAACCAAAAAAAGCAAAGGGGGGCAAGAAACACAAAATTAATTACGTATGGGGTTGAAGAAGATTGAGGCCGTGTAATTCACATAGACGACTTTGGTGTGTGTTGTCGTTTTAAAGCCATGTGGGCATGTTTGTCTTCCATCACTTGAAGACATTCAAGCGATCTGAAACATCGTAAGACTTTCCATCTCCCCAAAAGTCAAGCCTACTTGAGTCGATTCATTGGGACACAACTCCTGGATATGGACTGGAATGCAGCTCTCCTACCTAATTGCCATGTGCTCCTTTCTTTTTCTTAGGCTGGACGACATTCTAAATTAGTCTAATTAATGAAAACGGTTCGGACTTAGATGTAATGACGGAGACATACTATTGTAGCCAACTTGCCTGAGCTAGTCTAATTAATTCATTTGATTCATTTGCTCCTCAAAGAGGTTGAGGGGGTTATTCGTCACCACGGGTTTAGCTTCCTCTTCGTCTTGGATTGCGTCAACCTCTCAAGTGAAGCCAAAAGAGGATTTCCTAAAGGTAGTGAAAATCCGTTGAGAGAAAGAAGGAATTTGGAGACCTTAAGAATTCAAACGATGCTCGTACCAATATTCTCAAAAACACATGAAACTCAAGAGTCAAAATGATTCCAATTCCTATTACTGGTAAGTAAACACGCTCTTAATCCTTTATTAATTAGACGGTAAATGGATTAAGTCCGATTCGGGCTTCATCAGTAGCAGGCAGCACATGTTATGTTTCCATGAGTCCGAAAGTTTGGAACACATGGGGGAGGCTGGGAAGGTTACCAACTTACCATCTTCCTCCTCACTGCACAGTTTGCTTACTCTTACCGGATTCAGACATGTGACTCTCACTCACTGTGATTCCCATGTTGGTGTAGGCCATCTCATCTCTAACCTTCCTGGTCGATTAGGTTGCTCGATAAATTTCACCATGCAACACATGACTCCTTGTCTGTAAGGCCAGTTACATGTTTTGGATTGAACCAAATCGACTGTCAACTGAATGTAACCGTGTCGCTTTCGTCTTTACGGTGAATGTTGTGGGAAGATTCACTGAATCTACCACCATACATTTTACGGCCTAAAGGCGATAGGGTACTTCCGGTCGGTTAGGAATTCTACATGTTTTCGATTGTTAAGCGAAGCTGCGTATAAGCGTATATTCTTGTTAGTTCGGTGGTAAAAACCCAAGTAACAAGTAACAAGAGTTCAATTCTCGTCCTCCACGTAAGAAAGCCTTACCGTGATGTATAGCATGATTAACTTGGGAAACCGTCACAGACCCACAGTTAAATTCTCGTTGAACAGAAGTGTTATCCATACAAGCAACAATGAAGAATAATATTACCGACGGTAAATCAAACCCCGAATTTCAGACTTTGGATTTGGTTTATAACTAAGCCACTATAAATCCATTATTTGCTTCCCCTTGCACAAGCAACGGTTTCAGCAGTTTCACAGCAAACATCAGGAATCAAATGTGTGGCCTCAACATACATGTCAGCCATTATCAACATCCAGTATAACTTCAGGTTTCAACGTTCATTTACAGACAATTTTAGCGTCAGAGGTATTCACAGAGGCGGATACTCGATTGACCCCGTAAGTATTGTCTCCCGTCTGCTTGAATGGATCTTTGAACTTTTCTCACCCTTTGTAAACTGTTTTCTGACAAAATACAGCAGATATCTGGAAGATTGACAGCAAACAGCATTTCTTCATTCGGATATTTGCTTGCTATGTCATGGGAAACATTTCATTCTCTACAAAAATGACACACGATAAGTCCATGTTTGCATTGTAATGTTTGAAAAAATCATGTTTGTTGTAACTCTTAGTTACCTGTCTTTCGATTTCAATGGCAGCTGCAGCAAGCCTCCGCTTCATAATGGACCTCGTGTCTTCGCAATTCTCCATCTCGGTGTCTAAAAGCAACACAATCAAGCCATAAACACAATGTAAATTCATCCAATTTAAATGTGACGATTAAAATCTTGAATGCAACGGACACTGGACCCGTCTTCATTTGGCAGACACGTATCAACAAGGAAAAAAGTAATGAAACAGAGAACTTCAGCAATGTGCATGGTTCAGCATTCGGTCTCAAACTTCTCAAAAAACCTACTGCTGCTCCTTAATCCAGTCACTGAAGCTAGTGTCAATACGTATAGCCAGGTTACACTATATCTGGAAATAAACAATTGTGTAACCGTACAGCTCCCACCCCTTCATTTTTCTCTCTTCTAAAAACATCATTAATTTTCTCAAGCACGGTACTAGTGAAAGCAATTTACAAAATAGTTACCTTGCACTGCAAGATTATGTAGCTTAAACTTACCTATAGATATCATTTAATGAATCACCAGATTCCATTAAAAATTCAAGTCATATGAAACTAGTACAAGTAACGAACAAATCAAAGGGTGCTTAATTCTCACCGTAGTAATATGTTGACAGAATTGTAATGCGCTCGGTGGGCTGGAGGAAAGAAACGGAAAATAAATTAAAGAGACAATAATGGCTGCTTTATATGATAAACGCGTAACTGAAGCATAAAAATACTACTAAGCTGTATTAAGAAGCGTGACTGCTTTACCGCATACGATTAATGCAAACAGTTCAAGCATGGAGATAAAACATTTATACACTAGAGAGTGAGAATCAAATGACTCCACATAGCAAGACTTTTAGTTTAATTATTATACAGCAACTCATCCAAATATACGTCAAGCTTCCTGGCAGAGTGAAAAATGTTTAGTTTCCACTCCCATCTCTAATACATTTACACATCAGATATAATGGCAATATCTACAGATATCTTAGAAGGGTGAAAAGAAGCTATACTATTGTACCCAACATAACACATAAAAACTATAATTCTAAGTTCACAGAAATTGACCAATCGATTCTTACCGAAACATAGAAACAAGCAAAAGCATAGGAATAAGCATACCATCACGAAAATCCCTTCGCGACGAGTAGGGAGTTCCTCGAGTGCTTTCAAGGTCTCATCACCTTTAGTAACTTTCCCAAATATTGCATACTGAAAAAGGATTTCTTACTTCAACACATTACCGGTGTCATGCCCGATTCAAAGAAGTTATCAAAGTGTAGTCAGCTTACCTTCCCATCAAGATGAGGGGAATCTCCAAGCAGCATTGAGAAGGATGATCCGGCGCTGTTCGGATCTTCGTGCCTACACAAAATATTAACAAAAAACAACAATTACCCAGATAATAATTCATAATTAAAGACCCGAAGAGGCAAAAACTTCAAATTTCTAATCAAGTAAATCAGAAAGACTCAGACTTTACTGTACCTTCCCATAGAGAGGATGCCCCTGACATGCTTGACGTCACTGAACTCGCCGACCACCGTCTTCTCCGCCTCCCTCCGCTGATCCTCGTTCATCGAAGCCGACCTTCCGCTGGCCACGTCGGCCACTTGGGCGACGAACCCTTTCTCAACCCTAAAGATGTGGTTGGTGTTGTAGCCGCCGAGGCGGACGAGCTTGAAAATGTGCTCCACCGTCTTCGGCGCGACGGTCGGGTAGAACCCAAATTCAATGTCGCCATAGTTGGTCTGCAAGATCACGCAAATCAAAATTCAAATTCTTCCCCAAAAATTCACATTAATTTCTACTTCGTTTTCAAATCATTTTTTTACCTGAAAAACGACGCGGGCGGATCCGAGCAGCGGGTCCGGAGAAGAAGCGGCGACGAAATTAGTAAGAAACGCGGAGTGAAAGCAAAAGCAACTGATCAGCCCGATCAGTGCTGAATCGCGGTTCAACATTTTCCCACCAAATCTGCCGTCCTTCATCGCATTTCACGTCAACAACCAAAAACCACACCTTTTTTTATTTTTTATTTATATTTTGGTGGTATAGGGCTTTGATTATTTCCCCAGGCCCAAATTTTGTATGTCCAACTCTTCACCCAAAAATCCTACTGGAGGCCCAATGAATTTTGTAAGCAATGCAAAAGTGGTTTATGGGTGGATTTTATAACGGAGTTGTTATTAGTATTCTAAAAATGATTCTACAATTTTCTTCTGTTTTTTTTTTTTACTAAGGAAGTGTACATGGTAACCTCTTTGCGGAGCTACTTACAAAAAATTGAGTTTAATTTTATATCTGAATCAAGTTGAGATAACGTTGATGTATGATATGTCATCTTTTTGAGCTAAAACGATATGTTTTAATGCTTTCATATGAAGAAGAACCTTGATAACATACTTTTTAAGAAACTTAGATAGGATTGTCTGACTATATGTCTGGTTAGACAATTCTTGCAAAAGCATTAAACTTTTGTTTTGAGTTTCAACCGAGCTCATGTTAGTCCCACTCGGTATGAGAAATGCTATGCAGATGTATCAAGTTTCTTTCTTAATTAAACTTTTATTTATCGCGTTCTGTCTCGGGTTGATGGAAGAGTGTGTAGAGTTTTGGCTCAGGTGTTCGCACCACCACCTTTGTTGGTCCTTTTCGGTATTCACCGTTGTCGACAATGCTACTCTGAGTTCTTTCTTCCTGCATGCTTCCTTGATTATGTGGCGACGGTCCTTAGAGGATTATGCCGACCCTTTTTTTAACAAATTTTAGGGTTCTTGTTGGCGTGATCCATGTGCTTGTGGTGGTAGATGAATTGTTGTGTGGTTTTCTGGCGATAACATGCAGCTTCATGAAGCCTAACTTTTTAGGTTTTTTCTAAGTTGTTTGTTTGTATGTGTTGGGCTCCAAGGCTGGCCTTAGGGCTTCGTCTTCTGTGTGTTTAAGGCCCATTTTGTTGCGCTTAACTTGTTTTTTGGGCCTTTGTTGTACTTATTATCATTGGTATTGAATTTTACCCTTGTCAAAAAAACAAAAAAAAAATTGAGAATGCAACCATGACCCGCATCTTGGTTGAACAAGGCACCATACTTTTTTGGGAACTTTAATGAAAAGCTCATGGACTGTTCACTTTAACGAAAAACCACATTTTTACGCTAAAAAGTCAATCATGGTACTATTCATTTTATTCTTTATTTTATCCTTATCGTTAAAACTCAAAGTTTTCAATCGATTTTTATTAGTTTTCCTTACTTTTTTTTTTTGTGGGTAAGAAATGGGCCCAACAAGGCCTATGATGTCGAGCCTTTTTTTTCTATGGTCAAAACCCAAAAGTTTCCATATATGTCAAATTTGATGAAAGCACGTGGGATTGAAACGTTGTCGTAGCACGCAATCATGTTCACCAAACACCCTAGCGGACTACCAAATAGTTCTCCTTTCGACACTAGGTAACGGTGAGTAGCCATCTACGAATTTTACAACGTCAAAGTGACTGAGCAATGTCTTTGATTTGAAAAGGTTTCGAGTAAAATTGTCTTAAGAGATATTTCAATGATCACCTAATTTTACCTAATGCGAGTGAATTGTCGTATATGACAGTCTCACTCAAAACTCTGTTATTCAAATTAGAGTATCTGTCAGATTAGACGTGAGAGTCGTAATAGCACCCCTTTTTTCAATCGCTCATATCAATTTGGTATTTGCTTCCTAAGCATATTCCCATGTATGCCAAAAAAAAAAAAAAAAAAAAAAGCAGTTTTTCGTAAGCAATGACATTGATCATCATTGATGCTTCTAGCTAGATATTAGTAACTTGATTCCTCTCTTCTAATCAACAAGAAATGCATCATTTGTTTGTCAATCAAATCAAGGAGTTCCCTCACAGAATTTGATTCCACATTTACTTCCAATGGTGGCATTTTTTTTCTTCCCTCTTCCAAGTTTCCAACTCAATAAGATTCACTCACTAAGATCATATCATATATCAATGTTGGGATCCAATTGGGCCTGACAAGTGTCCCCCTTTAGTTTAACCCAGCCCACTTTTGATTCTACATTGTTCAATTTAAGCGTTATCCATGTATTTATTTTTATTTCTCACACATCCTCTTAATTTTCAGTTGTCGGATTGAATAAATTAAAAAATATCAATGACAAAAAATTAACAAAGGTGTGTGAAAGGTAAAAATTAAATTTTAATTTATATGATGGTGTTATTTACACCTTGTGGTCCGGGGCGAATCCATTAAGGAACAAGGAGGGTCACCGAACCCCTTGAAATATGGTAAATCTCCATGATGACTTGGTGCTGCCCTCTTGAAAGTTAAAGTTGCCTTTCATACATGCACTCCAACTGCTTGATAAAATGTCTCGAAGAGGATTTGGCTTTATTGAGAGCAATGCTTTTTCCATTAATAATGAAACCTATAATGCATCATTTTCAAAATATAAAAACGTGTCGTAGACAGTTATATTATTATTTGTTTTATAAATTGTGAATGATGGAACTATGGTTTAATTTTTAAGGTTTACATATCTAAGAAATGTTTGTGAACTATCACATGTAACCCTTCGAATGATTTTTCATGAATCTACCATTGCATGTGCTTCCTTTTAAAAAAAAAACTTATGATTTTATCGCTTTTTATATGGGATTTTATAACATGCATTGATATATTCAATACATCGAAACACAGTAGAATTGTCTATTTTATATTTAGTGAATAATCTTCTTCTTCTGCTTCGTAATCGTAATCATAATTTCGGGTCCAAGACACCTTGCTAACAGCCTGTTTTTCTGTTGAAAATGATCAAATCAGTTTCTCGCATCAATCTGGTTAAGGTTTTCAGATTGCGCCAACCATTTGCATGTTCTGGAAGCATAAAAATTTTGAAAAGCATTCGCACATCCGAGGGAAATAAAAGAAATCTCGAAGACTAAATTATTCAACTCTCTCCATACACACAATCTGCCGCAAAGAAGAGGTCAAACAAAATCAGAGTTGTCTGCTCAACTTTCTAATACTAGTTACACAACAAACCTTTCAAAACCACGATGATGCATGCATGTTGAACGCATAGACTTGAAAATAGCCAACTAACAATCTATCATGAGTTGCACTAATTAATGCGTTGATTGCTATCTTATCCGAAAACTCTACTGTATATGTTTAGTTTGTAGACTTGACAAATAGATTGTGTTTATCGTGTTCATGTCGTTTTTCGTGTCATATCCGTTATCTTAATGGGTCGTGTTGTGCCGTATCAAATATGTTATCTTAACAGGTTTTTAACATATAACCTGATAATGACCTAATTCGTTAAGGATTTGTTTCGTGTCAGGTTAATGGGTCATGCAAGAAATTGACATATCTAATGTCTATATTTGAGAAACGATATCTTAGTGAGTTCTTAACGGGTGACCCGCTACGACCTGACTTGATAACGGGTCACTTGATAACAACTCAACTGATTAACCTGTTGATTCGAAACCTGTTATTTTTGTGTCGTTCCATGTCAAGTTAATGAGTCGTATAATAGATTGACAAGTTTTATGTCAATACCTCTTTTCACGTACCGAGAAAAATAAGGCAGATACAACTGTGCATGCAATCAAAACTATTGGTTTTTTCTCCTCATATATAGATATAGTGTAAACTTACATTAATCAACGAAAATCAAATTTAAATCACAATGTTTACCAACAAATTTAACCCAAATAATTTTTAGGGCATCCAAACTCATACCTCATCAACTAAAACGCTAACCAGTTGACGGTCATCAGGATTCAGGACCATGTGATGACAATAAACTGCTGAAGGTGCCCCACTTCTGCACAACGAGGTAGACACTTAATAATATGGATGCCAATGCCATCTCACGTAAAAGTTTGACAACTTACAACACCATTTAATCAGCCTACAAAAATAGAAGGAAACAAAGCCAACAAAATAATAACAAACAAACGAAGAAAGAAAAGACAACGTGGCTCAATCTTTGATCTTGATAATGTAACCAAGTCCTCCTGATCAACTAATTCGGACTCTTGAAATTTGATTTAACGGCTACAAACAAGGGTCCACTTTAAAAATTATAATAACTTTAGTCATTGGATCAAATTTCAATGGCCTATATTGTTTGATGGAGAGGACTTGGTGGAAGGGATCTAATGTATTCCATAATTTCATATAGCGTGCGTATATAATAAAAAATGTGCAATCTTCCGTTTTTTCAACTTCGGTTTACAGAAATGTGCAATCTTCCGTTTTTTCAACTTCGGTTTACAGAAATGTGCAATCTTCCGTTTTTTCAACTTCGGTTTATGTGACCTTGTTGTTATATTGTCAAGACTTTCAACCTGATCGGAAAAAAAACAAAAAAAAAAAGAAAAAAAAAGTGAGAAGCACTAACTCTTTAGCTTTAAACGTGCATCGAGTTTGAGTGTGAATATACTAAGCTTAATTTAATTAATTATATTTGGACATCATTTTAATCATCATCATAAAACATTTCCCACTAGCTTTCATTGACATGGAATCATGTACGTGTTGATAAAATGCTAAAAAGAAGGTTTATCTCTCAACCCCACTTGATCATCTATCTTCTTGTATTAAATATCATTTTATGCAAAATAATGCTCCGGGGACATTACAGATCATTTTTATAAACTTAATTAGAAGACACTTACATATGATGATACCAATTACCAACCAACTAATCTTCCATCTCCACCTTATTAAATTTCTTAGTTTTCATTGACAATTGCTCTTAACAACATGCAACATTCGCAACTTATTTAAAAAGGCCAAAGAATAAGGGAATTTCGTGTTAGGTAATTTTTAAAAAAGAAATGTTAAGAAAATTCTCTTATAGTGCGACTTTTCACGAATTCTTTATCACCTTATAGTATAACATTAATTTATGTGCCGACATTATAAAACATTGCGTAAAAAATATAGTAACAGAGAATCGATGAAGAGTTTCACTTCTGAGTCTCTTTTCTCATTCTAAAAACTCAAGTTTCTTAGTTTCTTTTTCGTTGTTAATGGACCCTACGTCACTGTCATGAAGGTAGTCATTACATGCGTATTTAGCTAGGGTTTCAGAGTATTTGTTTTTCTAATCAAGTCGGTTTGCTTTGGTTTGGCGTAATTCACGGTTTCTTGTTCCCCTCTCTTTACTATTTGTGAATACGACATAAAGCTCTCTCATATGCTGCATCTACAAGTGTCGTATATATCATGTGTTATTTCCATCAGAAAATAAAGATTGAGAGAGAGAGAAAATAAAAAGATGGGTTTTGAAGCTGACGTCTGCCTAACAAAAATGAAAATGTATTTTCTCTTTTTCTTTAAAAAATAAATCATTTGGAAATTAATGGGAGGGAGACAATGAGGAATACGTCTTTTGTTCAAGAGGCTTTCTACCACAGTGATAAAGATGAATGTTGTCCTTATATCACGATATGGGTTTGAACTCCATCAGCTCTTTAATCTAACAAATTTATCGTTTGACAAAAAAAAAAAAGGAATATGTCTCTTATAGTGACATTTTCTATTTTTTTTAATGCTTATTGCTGACTTATTTGCTCTAATTACAGAGAATATGGAGAGAGCCTGATCAGACTTGTAAGGCCATCTTCAACCGAAGGATCCAGAGGGCTAGATGGTCGAAAATAGCCTGAAAATCATCTCCATCCGAGGGCCAGTGTAACGCCCCGCCATGAAATATTGATTTTGAAAAATAATTGCGGTGATAAGCCAAATTAAACTCTTGTTTATTTAACAACCATTGATCGCGATTCTTTAATTAAATTTCCTTAATCCCACACATGATCTATAACCATAATTCTTTTATCCACACATATGAATATATTTTCAAACTATCACAATTTTATTCTCTTAGATCAAATTATCCAACTAAAGAATTAATTCTCAATTATTAAGGCTGCATCTAATCCTGTTAGACTGCCCACGTAACCTTGAGAGGGATCAAACCTTTCTTAGTTCACATCTCAATTTCAAACCAAATTCCGAAAATATTCAATTAATCGAAAAATTCAACATTCGTGTTAATAATCACTACACATCAAATAGATACTAAAACATAATTGGAATAACAAAATTCGCATAAAAACGAAATGTCAGCTCACTGGCCATGCACCGTCGCAGATGGTGGTCGGCCACCCTAACTCACCTGAAAATTCAACTATAACAAAAAATTTCCAAAATTTTCAGGAATGTACAACTCAATGAGAGGAACACTTTTCATACCCGGGCCGAGGTCCAATTCAGCCGGGAAAAGCCCTTATTTTACTCAAATCCGCCGAAAACCCTTGAATTGGGTGTTCTTGATTCGACTCAAAAACAGTTCCAACGCCCCAACCAGTGCTTGGAATTTGTTCTTGGGGTTGGGGGAGTCCATTGATGGTGGTAGTGGTGAAAGTTTTATTCAGGTTTCGTGGATCGCCACCCCGGCGCCACAATGCGGGTTCTTCACGAAACTATGACCAAAAACCCATTAATCATGGGTGGAAATTGAAGAGGGAAAGCCAGTGTAAAATTTCCAGGTGGTGAATCGGTGAAAATCACCGGAAAAAAGACGGAAAACCGCCAGCTATAGCTTCGAGTCAAAACTGGGTCGCACAGGTTCACTGGTACTCAGTTATCCCCCTTTCCTTTTTCTCTCATTTCCCTCATTTCCCTCCTTTCCCCCTCATGATTAGGCCGCTTTCCACCCCTTTCTCTCCTTTCTCTTATCTCCTTTTCATCTCAGCCATTCATTTCCCTCATTTTTCTTCCTTTCCCTTCATCCCAGCCACACACGTGGCACAACCTATTGCTCAAGATTTTCTGGAGCCTTTTAGAGTGAAGATTAAATTTACAAAAATATCTCTAACTTCAAATGTTAATAACTCTTTCGTTATAATTCTGTTTCACGAACAGTTTGCGTCTACACGCTCGTGAGATCGATCTCTATCCGAATATATCAAGAAATACAATAAAATATATGAGGATAAAATACATCATCGTATAATTAAGTTAAGCCAACTAGGGCATTTTTGTCTTTTTTACTTATCGATAACCGTAATTATGAATACGACTACAAAATACTTATTTTAATATTCAAATCCAGGAACGGATTTTCACATTTTTCCCACTGAACCTTCCTTAACCATTTATTGATTTATTTTCCTATTTCCTTCACATATTCATAAACATAAATAATTAATTTATATATTTAAAAATTTCAAGGTATTACAACCAGACCAAAGGGCTCGTGGCCCCATTGAACAAAAAATGGCCAAAGGACCAACCAGCCAGCCCCAGGTGGGGCCACATGCTGACGTCATTTTTTTTTTGGGCCAAAATTTCTAAAAAATATTTAATTATGGGTTTAGATTTTTTGGGCGGAGAAAGGTGATTTGGTCAAAGTTGGGGTGTTCATTTTATAAGTATGTTTCCTTGTTCATTCATCTCCCACGGCCGATGTGAGACAATTATAATGGGTGTAGTTGTAGTTCCTTTCACAATTTATTTTAAATATTTAATTATATTACATTTAATTTGCTAGTTGTAGTTTTTAAATTTAAGTTGTTGTAGTTTTTAAATTTAAATAATGAATTATGTTTGGCTTTATGGTCCCTTGGCCCTCGGTTGAAGACCGTTTTTTGTGACAGGGCTAAAACGTGCCTTATGTTCCTTTGACCCTCGGTTAGATATGGTAAGAAATATGACCATGCACTGTTCATTAAAATATTAGTTTCTTGGAGGGCCAAAGGGCTAAAACGAACCCTCTGACCAGCCTTCGGTTGGAGATGGCCTAAATCTCTAATAATTTAAATAGCATCTCCATTTTATATACACCACCATTATATTATATATGGACTACTTTGTGACACCATTTTTTTTTTACATAATTTTTTATTTAAGTTTTTGTGTGACTCAACCGTAATGTATTTCAACAATCCGAGCCATCTATATTTTAAAACATCATTTATAGATCATTCTTGCAAAAAATCAGACAAATCCAATAACATTAAGACATTTATTTGTAGTGAAAAAGTGAACGGATACGTTATATGGAGGAAACCTAAACCCTTAATCCAATAGTCAAATGGTTTTAGATTTTATAAATTTTTGGTGAACATATCTTTGAGAGAATACCCAAAAAATAGACGGTTCAGATCATTAAAATACATTACAAAGTGGACTTCACAAAAACTTGTGTAAAAAAATGTTGTCACAAATCTGCTCCCTATATATATATGCACATATGACTTTGTACACGCATATATATATGAGTTTATGTGATGTACTATTATGAGTATCTCTTTGTATACAAAGCGTGTTTATACGCAGCTACATGTATATAATTTTCATTTTTGCTTGCAGTAGAGTGTTTAATTGTTCGAGATTGTTAAACAAAACTAAACATGTCTTAATGTTGATCATTTGAAAGGCTTATAAAAGCGTTTAACTCGTAAGAAATGAATGTCATGTCAAAAAAAAAAAAAAACTAACAAGTAGTTGATATATTATGCAATGTTTGCGATAAATTTGGTAAAATAAATACATCAAATCATTACCACTCCCAACAAACAAATGTATTATGTGTGAAGATTTTAAACACAAACTTTCCACTTCTTTTAATAGCGACATATAAAACCCAAACTAACATGCATGCAAAGGTATATTGTCTTGCAATCAACCATACATGTCACATGGGTTAGACTCCTCCCTCCACAATTTCACTTCTCTTTCACTCCAACACATCACCACCACAAAGTAGTCTCATCTAAATTGGTTCAACACATGTGCATTGAAAATTTTAAAAAATTCAAATCAATGAGCTACGCGAGACTTGATCATCATCGTCGTAATTGTTAATCTAAATTATTGTATAATTAAGTTACGTAAATGCTAAGGAGATTCTCTCGAAATGCGATTCTTTATGGTTTTATTGTCGTCTCATAGTCTAACGTCAATTTACATACCAACATTATAAAATATTATACCAAAAATATGAAATGACATAAAATATACAAAAAAATCCTACTTTTTAAAGAATTCCGGTATCATTTCTCATTAAGTTAAGTTGGGTGCAGACCGCAGAGCATTTGGAAGTTTGGAATGTGGGAGAGTTGCGATTAGTGAGTGAGTGTGATTAAACGCCTTTCTCATCGTCCAATAATGCTCCACATGACCATACGTCTTTACAGAAATGACCGACACGTGGTCGGGCCGCATTGGAGAAAAGAATGCCTCGGTTCATGAAAGAGGATTATTACTAAGTTATTATTATAAAATTTGCGGGTGCACGCCAGAATCTTTTTGTGGGTTGGAGCCTTGGAGGAGAGAGATAGAATTGATAGTGGCAGGACCGTTTTGAGATTTTCGAGATTTTGTGCGAAATTTATAAAATGGTCCCTCTCTAAAATAGTTTTAGAAAAGTAGGATAATGAATTGATGACAAAAAAAATCATTTAAATCAAAAACAAATTTTAACTCACTTATTGCAAGTTTACAAATGTCATTAATTATAGAGAGTTTTAACGAAAAGCTCACGGTACTGTTCACTTTAACGAAAAACCACATTTTTACACTAAAAAGTCAATCCTGATACTATTCACTTTACCCTTTATTTTGTCATTATCATTAAAACTCAAAGTTTTCAAATCCTTTTTATTAGTTTTCCTTTAATTATAAATAAAAAGAGCTACAAACATAGCATTCACTAAATGATCAAATGCATTTCAAACTTCAACAACCAAACATGAAAAAAAACTTCAAATCTCCAACTTTAAAGTTTCACTTGAATATATAACATTATTATATAATAAAATTGAAAAATATCCCTTTTTATGATGTTACTATCGATACCCAATATATCTCATTGCACTCCAAATTTTTATATTTAGAATAGAAAAAAATTACTCTTTTAAGCAGCGCGCAATGAGATTTTAAAGTGCTAACAAAAGTAATTTTTAAATATATAACATTATTACATAATATTAGATGGCAAAAATTTGGGGCCCTGTGTGACTGCACCTTTCGCTCCCCCTCAACGTCCCCTCTGGATAGTGGAGTTGCTTGGTTTTGAAGTTCATTTCTTTATCATATTGGGGAGAAATGTTAAGCAAACTCTGTTAAAATTGAGACATGTTGTAGATTATTTGTTAACTCACAGTTTAATGTTAATTATCTTGTCAAAGTTATAAAATATTAAGCTAAAAATATAATATAGTAGAGAATTTACAGAGAGTTCCAATTTTGAGAGAGTATTCTTTACATTTCTCTCTATTGGAGTAGACAATAGACATGTAATGATGTTTGAGAGACCAAATTTTTAAGCTAAACTTTGTAAACTAAATGATGCGGTAGTTGATGATTAGATTATATTGATTAACGTGTTTTTTTTTCCTTATTTGTAATACATTATTTAATTGCAAATTAGTTTAAAATTTTGATTGACCTAATATTACTCTTTATAATACAAATTTTCCTTAATCAATTTGGTGTATTGTAATTTTTTTCTTAAGATCCTTAAACATGATGTCTGCATGTGGCCTTGTTTACACCACTTTTCTTGTGTTTATATTTAGTCCTAACCGATAAAATTTAACACAAGTCGGGTAAATGTAGTTTTCCACGTGTATGGTGATGATCGATATGTTTCAAAAATATAATACATTAATGAAAATTATATGCATTGTAACAGTTTGAGTTAAACTATAACATTATGTAATAATGTTTCGAGCGTATCAAAAAATTAATCGTATTAGTTTATTTTAATTGCTTGATGCTACGCAAGGTATTCACTTGGCGCTGGAAATCCAATGGCAGCAAGTCGGAGAGTGATTCTCTATAGCTTGTTCAGTCTCTCGGCAACTTGCAGCCTGATAACTCGGTTTGGTTGCTGAGGACATTAAGGCATGGTTACAAGTTACAACAACTTCCTGCTTCCAAAGTTTGTCATATTCGTCATTCTACCAATTGTGTGGCGTATAAATTGGTCAAGTTAGTCTTGTTTTTCGATTTTGTTTATTGTTCTATGACTTCAGTATAGTGAGATCACCACTATCATCTTTATCCCTCAATATTCAAAAATCATAACTATAGACTATGAGTTCCATGGGAAAATTAACTTAGAGAAAAAACAATTAGTTCAAAGATTTTGGTTGTTAACTACCTCTTAATTCAATAAAAAAAATTATACGTCTTAATCATGGTTTGCTTATTCAGAGTAAACAAAATTCATAATTTCGTGTTAAAAAATTGTGTGAAAAGTAAAACCCGGTACAGATGGACATTCTCCCACATGTTTAGCTTGAGGTTTCTGGATTGGCCGATATAACAGGAAAGCATAGTAGGCCAACCTATATTTAGAGATATTTTTTCAGTATGTAACATTTGATGTACCGAACTATGTTTGTAGAGCACTTAAAAATTCTCTCACATAATTAGAGAGTAATTTAATTGGACATTTGACGTTAAAAATTAAAATAAAAAAGCATTGAGGCCATTTTGAACATATTGTAACACCCACCAGAAGCTACCCACGTGCACATGCGACACGTGGCACATATTTCTATATCGGTGTCTTTTCCCTCAGCAGAACCGCGCCAAATCTATATGGAAATATTCTTCACAAGAACCGTAAGTGATTACTAGAGTTAGTAATAAGTGATAACAAAATTGTTGTGCTTGACGTTAAAATATTACAATAACGAATACACAAGCAGAGGTATTCCTCCGCACGTGCACACGAGTGCGTGTTTCAGGATTACATGATATAAAAATATGTATTTCTGACAAACGATAAGCGAGTTGTAAATACTAATAAATATTGTTCTGGTTGTCTATTTGTATTGAACCTGCAAACTCCTCTAACTTTGTGGAGATAAATTATTTGTGCAAACCATGTTGCTAGATGGAAAATTGTTTTACTTCGACATTTTAATTTGCATTACAAATAACATCGTGAATTATGACCAAGGAAATTTTTTATTGTGGAATTTTGGAAAAAAAATTAATGACACAACATCTTCGTTTTGATGGAGATGAAATTATATAGCATTTTAAACACCAGGTTAATACTAAAGCCCGACGGTAGAGCACAAAATTGGTGTCTGCTTGTTTTTTATTTGTTTGGCATTTAGTAGGTGTATATAGGGGCGAATGGAGATTGGAACCAAGGTAGTTGCATAATCATTCAGAGTTTAGGAAATGTATATGTGAAGATCTTTCGATGACTCTTTAAATGTTTGGCATGAGTTCTTTTTGTGTCTACCAAGTATCTCGACAGGTTGCGTTGATAGCATTACTTCGACATGTGTCGCGCAACATGATTTGACAAACAACAAGTTCATCAAGTGTTCGACAAAACACTGTGAGTAAACTGAATATTTTTTTTTTGCTCGTTTCACCCTATTTTTCTATCTAAAAACTAGTATATAACAACTCGTATTCATATATATTAAACTTGAAATGAAATTACTTAATCCTATAATGATTGATTAGATTTTATTGATGTGCTTTATCTGGTTGTGAATGGTTTCGACCTGTTTTTTGTTGTGTACCGTGTTCATAATAATCAGATTATGACAAACGTCCAATCCAGTCTTTTATCAGCCTCGCAAACAAGATAATCTAAATTAATTCGTTTAATTGACATTTCATCCCCTAACCCATCTGCCACTATTTTAATATATATTATCTTTTATTTTTGAAGTAGGACGATTCTTTGTCACTTAATGTTTTTAGCACGTATTTTATAATATTGTCATAAAAATTTAGGTTAAGTTATAAAATACTAGAAAATTGATGAAATATTATATTTTATAAGAGCCCCTTGCATTTCTCTTTCTTATCTTATCCAAAGGGGGAAGGGCCTTCCTTTTTGGAGGTTGAATTTTTATTTGATTTGACTCAAGCTTTTGCCTACTTGGAATTCTCCACCGAAAGGCAAATTAGTTTCTTTCTTTTTTTTTTCTTTTTTTTTTTGAAAATTTTGGGGTAGTTAAAAGAGAAAAATAGAATTAAAAAAAAAAACTAATTAAAAATGTTAGAAAATTTTGAGTTTGAATGAAAATGACAAAATAAAG